>NC_079189.1:370694480-370994480 GCF_029499605.1 Hyla sarda | reverse complement strand
CCGGTCCCGGGACTGCTGCTATGGTCCATAGGCCATAGCAGTAGATTGTGACCCTGGGCTGGAGGAGCGGTGACTGGAACACTGTGGGGGGCAGTACACAGACATAGAGCCTCCAGCCATACACTCTATATGGCTGGAAGTTGTATGTCTGTGGGCGGAGCTGCCTACTATTGTGCGGGGGGCAGCTGCCTACTATTGTGGGAGGGGGGAGCTGCCTACTATTGTGGGGGGGGGGGAGCTGCCTACTATTGTGTGGGGGGGGATCTGCCTACTATTGTGTGGGGGGAGCTGCCTACTATTGTGGGGGGGAGCTGCCGACTATTGTGGGGGGGAGCTGCCTACTATTGTGGGGGGGGAGCTGCCTACTATTGTGGGGGGGAGCTGCCTACTATTGTGGGGGGGAGCTGTCTACTATTGTGGGGGGGAGCTGCCTACTATTGTGGGGGGGAGCTGCCGACTATTTTGGGGGGGGGGAGCTGCCGACCTAATGTGGGGGAGCTGCCTACTATTGTGGGGGAACTGCTGACCTAATGTGTGGGAGCTGTTGACCTAGTGTGGGGGAGCTGCTGACCTAATGTGTGGGAGCTGCTGACCTAATGTGGGAGAACTGCTGACCTAATGTGTGGGAACTGCTGACCTAATGTGGGAGAGCTGCCTACTATTGTGGGGGAACATGCTGCCTACCTAATGTGGGGGAACTATACTGTCTACTTAATATGGGGGGAACTACAAGGTACTGTACATCGCGGTAGGAGGGGTAGTCTTATATGGCAAGTATATCCCAAACTCTATATTTTACCTGTAAAAGTTGGGGGTCGTCTTATACGCCCAGTCGTCTTATACGCCGGCATATACGGTACTACTGGATATTGACATGACGCAACCTGACTGTGTACAAACACAAAGAGATTGATGATCCGGCACTAACAGCACTAAAGGCAGTAAGCACTTAATACATGGTAGCAGCAGTACGGCTAGCTAGAGGGTTGATTGCAGCGGTGCGTAACTCCATAAATAGACAAGGCAAGAGTTCAAATGAAGAAAGAAGTCATGGATCGCACTCATCCGGCTTGAGGAAGCGCCGAATAGGCGTGAAACTTGTTCCGGAGCTCCTGTTCCCCCGCCTTCACCTATGTACCTACCTGTTGTTTTGGTGACGGAATAAAGCGTTGAAATCTGGGTGAGTGCGATCCATGACTTCTTTCTTCATTGCAACCTGGCTGTGTGTTTTTATCCTTTTTACATGCCAAGGCTTTGGATGCCTACTGATTGGAGTAATCCATGTGTTGCCTACTGATGCGGAAACTGTATGGAATTTGTGCCAGGAAGTGTTTTTTTTCCTACAACGTAAGAAATTCTGATTTCGATTGAAGGCAATGATTTGTGGAATCCATGTGAAACTTTCTACTGTGAACACTAAAACTAACTAATTCTAGCCATTTGGAAATTTCGCATGAACTAGTAAGGCCAATAGCAGACTAAATATCTGTCGAAAAATTGACTGGTCATGTTGAATTTTTGGGCTGTGTTCTGCAACAAAAGTAAGTGTATGGCATGATTGGCAGAATTAGGACAATCATTCGCTAATTTGTGCAAGCTCACTGTTATTTTTCCTTTAGATCTCACAATATTCTACCAGTTTAGCCTGGCATGTTGTACAAATAACCCACAGACCCCTGATCAGCCACATTGTGTATGTCAAGCTTAATATTACAGTTATTTCAATGGCAGGAGCAGTTGGTAAAAAAGCAGCTATAGAGACATGGTAAGGATGAGTTCTATTAAGGAGCTCAGAGACAAAAATCTAAGCTGGACGGTAGTGCTGGGCGGTATGATCAAAAATGTATATCACAGTATTTTTCGATAGCATGGCGGTTTCACAGTATTTAACGGGGGGGGGGAGGTGTCCTCAGTATAGTGTCAGGTGGTCACCATGTTACCAGTGGTCTTGGTCAAGCCACCTGGTAACTCTCCTCCATGTCTCCACAGTTCTGCTCAGAAGTCAAGTGCCCGCTGGAAGTTGTAGTCCCCTCCCAGCTCC
Source organism: Hyla sarda (assembly GCF_029499605.1). Taxonomy (NCBI): domain Eukaryota; kingdom Metazoa; phylum Chordata; class Amphibia; order Anura; family Hylidae; genus Hyla; species Hyla sarda. Next base: position 370,992,439 of record NC_079189.1, on the reverse strand, counting down.
TCACAGTCAGTGCAGTGCGGCTCGGACTACACTTCCCAGAGATGCTGTGCAGCCGGACATTTCTCTACGCCATCACGCATTGGAGTTGGTTGCTATGAAAACGGTATTGCGGTATGCAAAAAATTAATATTGTAAAGAAAAAACACACTGGTATTCGGTATACCGCACAGCTCTACTGGACGGTCCAATGTACAACGGACACCAAGAGGTCCCACTGACTTTGAATGGGAATGAGGGGAAAAAACTGACGTACCAATTCCCAATTCTGCAAGCAGAGCTCCAAGACAGAGCTCCAAACTAACATGTGAACTTAGCCTAAGATATGTGTTACGCCGAGCGCTCCGGGTCCCTGCTCCTCCCTGGAGCGCTCGCGGCATTCTCCCGCCTGCAGCCCCCCGGTCAGACCCGCTGATCGGGAGCGCTGCATTGTCTCTGCTGGCGGGGATGCGATCCGCGTAGCAATCCACTCACCTGTCCCGTTCCCCGGCTGTCACGTCCCGGCGCACGCGGCCCCGCTCTCTAGGGCACGCGCGCGCCGGCTCTCTGAAATTTAAAGGGCCAGTGCACCACTAATTGGTGCCTGGCCCAATCAGTTGTAATCACTTCCCATTCCTATAAAAACCCACTTCCCCTTCCTGTCCTCGCCGGATCTTGTTGCCTTAGTGCCCTGAGAAAGCGTTTTGTGTTTCCCAAGCCTGTGTATCCAGACCCTTGCCGTTGCCCCTGACTACGACCCTTTGCTGCCTGCCCTGACTTTCTGCTACGTCCGACCTTGCTCTTGCCTTGTCCCTGTGTACCGCGCCTGTCTCAGCTGTCAGTGGGGTTGAGTCGCTATCGGGTGGAACGACCTGGGGGTTACCTGCCGCTGCAAGTCCATCCCGCTTTGCAGCGGGCTCTGGTGAAAACCAGTAACCCATTAGGATCCACCTCCAGTGTCCTCATTGCATACCAGTCCAGATCATGACAATATGTAATTCTTAAAAAAAAAATTTTAACAACTAGAAATGCTCATTTTAATTCAATCTATAGAAATAATCAAACAATTTGCCTATATTGACCTAAAAAGTGTAAGGGAAATGTTGAGGAAAAGACGTATCAGGCATGTTGGATTTTTACATGCACAATAATTTTTCTTTTGGGTATGGCTTATCCCCCCCCCCCTCGCACACTTGATAATGCTTGAATGTTTAAAGGAAAACTGTCAGCCAGTTCACCCACACTAAACCCAATGCACTGGGTTATAGTGTGGGGGAACAGGAGTCCATACACGGGTCACTTACTTTTTTAGGTTTTCTTGCTGCCAAATTCTCGTCTGCTAAAGTTCCGTAATTTTGGCCTTCATTTGCGCTCTGAAGGTAGGTCCCCCGCCGGCAGCCTTGCTTTGGGTTCCAGAGGAAGAGGCCTTACCCTGCCCCCTTGTTCGCATATTCATTTTCCCCTGGAGGGCAGCGCTCTGTCTGCAGAGTGCATGCACTAAAGATCTTACCCAGCTCTCGTGTCCTAATGACCCGAGCTGTGCGTCGGGAGAGCGCTCTGCACAGTGTAACTGCGCATGCTCCGGTCCCTCGCTACACCCAGAAGTCAGGAGTAGCGAGACTTCAGAAAGAGGTACTTCCGGGTGTAGCGAGGGCACCTCGCATGCGCAGTTACACTGTGCAGAGTGCTCTCCCGACGCACAGCTCTCACATCATCAGGACGCAAGAGCTGGGTAAAATCTTCAGTGCATGCACTCTGCAGACAGAGCACACCGCTCAGAGGGAAAATGAATATGCGGAACCCAAAGCAAGGCTACCGGCAGGGACCTGCCTTCAGAGTGCAAATGAAGGCCAAAATTATGGAACTTTAGCGGATGACAAATCGGCAGGAAGAAAACCTAACAAAAAGTAAGTGACCCATGTATGGACTTCTGTTCACCCACACTATAACCCAGTGTATTGGGTTTAGTGTGGGTGAACTGACTGACAGTTTTCCTTTAAAGTGGAATCAGAACGAGCATTTGGCCTATACACTCTAATTGTTTACTGAGTTTACTGTTTGCTAGGTATATAATAAACACAATTCAAACAAATCCACAAAGAAAAGTAATAACATAAAAAATAACACATAAAATATGAATAAAATTCAGCTCATTCTGTTGCATGAGTATTTATAAATCTCTTGATCCAATCAGAACTTGTTCACGTACTAAACCTTACACTATTCTGAAAATTGATATTACAGCTCACAGAATTCATTGTAAGCTATGTCATCCATGAAATTTGGAATCTAGGGTAAATACTATAAATCCATGGATTTCTGTCCAGATTGAATTTGTATTCAATTTATCTTCACTGTTTCATTCATGCAGAGTGGTACCGCGGCAGAACTGAGCAGCAGGTGAGGTTTTATTGGTGACAAGGCACATGAGTTAGTTTTATTAATATAGATGACATGAATATGCTCCATCCAGGCCAAACCATACGAGAGAAAACATTTTGTCAATTACGAAATCAAGTTAATTTGTATGCTTTTTGAATTATATTCTCTTTTACCTTATCTCTCTTCATTTATCTCTGCCTTTATCTCTGCATTCATACTGCACATATATTTGCAAACAGATATTTAGTAAAGATGTACATATATTCTTCCACATCCATATATGTAAATGTATGTATATGTAGAGCTCATTTAGAGCAGCATTATCATTAGGCTCATCCTATTTAGGCTCATCCTCATGTCAGTGACTTAGAACCCTATAGAAAACTTTGATATACCTGTACTTGTTCATGGATATTTGCAGAATATTTGATGACCATGTAAAGTCTACATTTTTTGCCTTTGGCTTAGTCAAGTGACCACACAGTTGTTATGTTCCTACCAATGTTTTTGGCAGCAGTCATGACTTCCAGACTACCGCTTCCCTCCAGTGGCAATATGAGGAAGTGGCAGTAGGTGGCATCAGATCACTTTATATTTAATGTAGCAAGCGGGCATGTCAGATGATGAGTGGTAAGGGAACAGACACTAGGTGATTTTTTCAATTTTTAGTAAACCAATGAGTAATAATGTCTGCAGTGAGGCCATAATGGCATTACTATTGCTTAAAATTGGTTTCTTTACCCTAAAAAGGGGTTATCCATGATCAATATCGCTTGGCACCCCTGTCAAGCAGCTGTTTGAAGGGGCTATGGCACTCCGGCAAGCACTGTTTTTTTTTTTTTTTTTTTACAAATTAAGTAGAATGAATAAGCGCAATGCACTCACCCATTTTACGATCTTCATGCTTTATTAAGCTTTTGCTGTACATCCATCTTTATATCAAGACGCATTTTCACAGCTCATCTAGCGGTGCATACAGCGGGAGAGTAGTGTAGTGAAGAGGGAGTGGAGACAACAGACTGTTTTGCTAATGCTTCTTCCGGTCTCTCAGAGAGGGCATATTTTTGTGGTCCTAATTTTGCGACCGCATTTTTATTTCCACCCATATTTTTCCCTTATGCTACTTTTGATCTATGGCTTTAAATTATAAGGGTATTTTAGGTGATTTTGTTGAGCTGATACCTTCTGCTCCTTTAAACATTATTTGGGAGGGGCAAGTCATTATTTAAATTGATTTAAAGGACATCTGCAGCGAAAACAACTACACAGGAGAGGGATAAGTGTTTGATCATGGTGGGTCCGACCGCTGAGACCCCCGCGATCTCCCAAACGGGGGCCCCAGCATTGCCGCACTGTGCACCGGCTAATGCATGTAGAGTCAACGTTTCTGAGGTCGATGGTACGCTCCCTCCATGCCACCTCCCCATACAGCTCTATGGGAGAGGCGGGGAGGCACGAACCCTGCCTCCCTGCTTCTCCCATAGAGGTACTTGGACGGGGCGTGTCGGACACAACGGCATGCTGCGGCTGACATGCCTCCTGCATGGGAGAGCCGTGGCCCTGTGCAGGAGATCACCGGGGTCCCAGAGTTCAGACCCCCCACAATCAGACACTTATCCCCTATTCTGTGGATAGGGGATAAGTTGTTTTCACCACATATTAAAATATTTTGCTCACAAAAATGTAGCATGTCACTGATTTTACATTGGCTTTTTGGACACTGTGTGCCCAAACAAACAGTTAAATAGACTAAGACAAAGCGTATTATTTTGGACTCATAACTTTAGACATTTGACAAAAAAGTTCACCTGTAAATACACCCTGTGAACATAGCCTAAGACATTCTTTTTACAGTGACCGTAAATGACACACATATGCATGTATTTTTTTTCCACTGCTATGTCATTGCTCACGTCATACGACTGGGCAGCTTGTCGCCATAGTATTCTACTATCTTGCACACAGACATGAAAAAGGCTTTGTTTTGTTGGGATATATTCTTCCCTTATACTACTTTATATTAAAACACAAGTTCTTTTCCTGTTTATTTGAACCAAGGTTACAATATCTCCTAAAGTAAGCAAACATTCATTGCACATTCCCTTTGTCTGGCTTTTGACAGGGACTGAAGGAGGTGATGTATCAGTTCCATAGTGCTCAAATGGCTGGTGAGCATCTTTTTCTGGTGTGACATTACAAATTAATAATTCAAAACCTTTGGCTGTAGGCACAATGGGGATCTGCTTACCTTTGGTTCCATTGAGATGAAGTTGTGCGTTCCTTGGCTAGATAAGACCGACCTCTTTATAGTTTTACTGTGATAAAAGTGGTAATAATCCTGGAGTGACCCAATCTGCAACAGAAAAACAAACCAGCAGTAATGTTAAGTGTTATATTGAGAAAAATGTTTCTGTTTGTATTTTTCTGCACATAATATAAATGTATAAATTATGCAAGCTCCCGCTGTGCTAGAATGTTACTTGAGCCCAATGATCATCTTTCAAAAGAAGGACATGTGATATGAAATGGATGTGGGTGTCCTTCAGGCACTAACTGCATAACCAACCATTATAATTGAGCATCTAAGGCGGCCTGTGTCTACCTTTTAATGTTTAATTTATATGCAGCGTTTTATATCAATGCACGTCCACACTGACACATAACAAACTGCATTAAAACAAATATGTGCCAAATGACTGGCACCATTAAAAAGCATTCTCTTTAGTTTGCAATGGGAAATGTAGTTTATCATGGGCAATCATTCTTTATTGGGATTGTTCAGCTAAAGTGCTGAAACTAGCTGCAGAATTATATCAACTGGATTTGCAACACTGGAAACTCTTAAGACAATATAAAGGCTTTGTTTACAAAAGTTCTTGTACTTGTTTAATGTTTTACTAAATGTAATATCTGTTACTAAAAGGATACCTGTTGTTTCAAAAGATTTTTAAAAACCAGCAAAGTTTCATTCAATTAACCCTTCTGAGTGGGGAAAGGGTTATTTTAATGCCCTTACTGCAGTAAATGAGCCCCTCAGAGCCCCCTCCATGGTGCATAGATATTTATTTTCTCTTCATTTCAGGGGGCGAGACCAACCTTTCCTGTTTGGCAGCAGGACTTACAACTAAACCTCCTTTCCCTTACTTCTCGGACCAATTCAAGGACAGCACATACTCTTCTCTGATATAACATAGTACTGGAGAAAGTGCTTAACAGACTAGCCTTGTGCTGGGGGATGATTTACCCAGTACACTACAATAGATAGCATGTGATAGGAGAAGAGGGTTAGTGATGACTGAGGAAAGGAACAGTAGCAGCACAGAAATGAAGGAGTGTCATCACAAAAGCAGCCATGGTCTTAGCAGTCAACTGATGGAAGAAGAAGAAATCCCTGCACCAACGGCTTAGATGCAAATAAAGGATTTATTTGTAATATATATAGCATATTACATACACATTACAAGACGCGTTTCGGCTATAATAGCTGAAACGTGTCTTGTAACGTGTATGTAATATGCTATTTTACAAATAAATCCTTTAAGCCATTGGTGCCGGGATTTCTTTTTCTGCAATTGGATTTATATGATCCACGAGCACGACACACTATATCCTGGTGCCGTCCTCCTCTACACAACTATTAGCAGTGACCTGATGCTGCTGATGACCTGCTACAGGGAGAGGGAGGAGAGATTACAATAAACAAAACCAGCAATGGATCATAAACATAGAAAAGGTTTATATTTTTTTCTTAACAAAAAAAACACTAGATAAAAAAAAATCAAATTATGAAAGGTCAAAGAGGGCAATTTGAGTGGAGAGTCCTTATGACAAGTTGAGTATACTTATATTGCTGCATTGTTTACTTTTTCAGCTCCTTGCAACGGCCACAGCAAGGAGCTGAAAAAGTATGGAACTTCTTTGCTAGCTGCTGCACATACAGAAAGGAACAGGGTTTGAAATATTTACAAGAGTATATTTATAATGGTTCATTGGTTTCTACAATGGTCTGCAAAACTATCACAGCACAGCCATCTGAGAGGATTTACAGATACCCTGGATACTAAAGCATATACTATGCAGGACATCAGTAAAACTCATTTCTACATCCATTCAGTACTGCACGGAGATTTGTAACTCCTGAGAGGGAAATGTGGCTTCTATGGAAGCACTATGACTGAAATGAGAGGACTGTATTACTTATCAGGGCATTGTGGTTGTCACTACTATGAGGGTGCATTGGTTGTGAAAATTGGTTGAGGCACTGCAGCTATCATTGTTGAGATACAGTGGTCTTCATTGTTTTTGTATGTGTGGCATTGTCACTATTATGGGCAGAGGGTGACTGCCCCTGTTATGAGGATACATTGATTGTGACGGGCACTAAGATGATAATATAAGTAAGGCTACTTGTTTCTTAATAAATGGATGAAACCATCTGTCCCAATGGGAAAGTCAATACCCATCATTAACACTTTCAAATTGTATATGAAGAGTAGGATTTTTTTATTTTTTTTTGAGCAGTGTAGTACTGCCTATGTTTATTCTCTTCTTGTCAGAGGAGAAGCAGAGCATATGTAGTTCCATTCTATTCTTTTGACCAGTGTGGAAGGAAGGTTTTTCATTAGAGCTTATCACTAACCACAAGGTAGGTCTCTGACATGGTCTAACGGCTCTAAGCAATCATGTGGAGGGTCTATTTTTATCCAACTTGAAAAAAGGAGACAAGAGACTGAAGCTCCAGCTTTGAGATCCTAACCACAATGCACTTCTGGGAGTGGCACGAAGGTTGACCCACATGCCAGTAATGGACAAGAGGAGGAGAAAAGTGAAATACTTGTCTAAAAGGGATAAAAAATGTATTGCCTGCATTAGGTGTGTGGAATTACCCGTTTTATGGAGCAATGTCACTGGTGGGCTGATGGTGGGCTGTCACTTTTTTGGGAACACTCAAGCTGATATTGAGGCAAAGCAGTTGTCAATATCAATGAAACACTGGTTTTAATGTATTTTTTTCATACTATTTAATTCAAGATTACAGTAAAAACTTAAAAAAAAGGGTAAAACCTTACTGTTTATACAGTAATACTGAAAAACTAAATACCAAATTTTAAGTAAAGTCTTAGTTGGTTATAAAGATAATAAAGCCCCTGGTCTTATAGAACAGACTGCACTTGAGTGACTTATATATTGTCATCTTTCAGCATATTTCTCTTTGACCAATAGGAAGGGAGAAATATATGACGGAAATGTAGTAATCAGCCAACCAATTTGTTATCCACTGTCAACTTCAATAAAGTCAAGGAAAATAATAAAGCTTTTGTACATATTTGTCATCTTTATCTCCAGTTTGATGTGTCACTGGTTTATTGCCATTCTGAAGAGTTATTCAGAATGCACATGATCCAGCCTACGCCAGGAACACGATGTCTGCACAAGACACCGCACTACAATATTTTCTACACAAAATAAAAGTTTACATATAGTTGGAGATCATGTCACTTTGATAGAAAGGACAATAATTTTCATTTGCCATAAGTTTCAAATACATTTTATTTTCTGTCATGATCTGCTGGTGAAAAGTAGGTATATGCTTAAAGTGTCTGTAAGATCTAGGCCTCAAATAATATTAACCAAGGTCTGATACTTATTTTAATTTATATTGTAGCATGTGTATATTAGTTGGGGGTGATGTTATTACTATAGTGCCTTGCAAAAGTATTCACCCCCTTGAGTTTTTTTGTATTTTGGTGCCTCACAACTTGGAATTAACATGGATTTTTGCCCATTCCTCCTTGTAAAACTGCTCCAGCTCCTTTAAGTTGGATGGTTTGCTCTTGTGAACAGCAATCTTTAAGTCTGACCACAGATTTTCTATTGGATTGAGATATAGGCTTTGATTAGGCCATTCCAACACATTTACATCAACATGTTTCCCTTAAACCACTAAAGTGTTGCTTTAGCACTGTGTTTGGGGTCATTATCCTGCTGGAAGGTGAACCTCCGTCCCAGCCTCAAATCATGCACAGAGTGGTACAGGTTTTGCTCAAGAATATCCCTGTATTTAGCACTATCCATCTTTCCCTAAACTCTGACCAGTTTCCCAGTCCCGGCTGCCGAAAAACATCCCCCAGCATGATGCTGCCACAACCATGTTTCACTGATGGTGCTCTTTGGGTGATGTGAGGTGTTGGATTTGGGCCAGACATAGTGTTTTCTTTGATGGCTGAAAAGTTCAACTTTGGTCTCATCAGACCAGAACACCTTCCCCCATACATTTTGGGAGTCTCCCACATGCCTTTTCACAAACCCACAACGTGCCTTTTTGTTTTTACCTGAAAGTAATGGCTTTCTTCTGGCCACTCTGCCATAAAGCCCAACTCTATGGAGCGTATGGCTTATTGTCGTCCTATGTATAGATACTCCAGCCTCTGCTGTGGAACTCTGCAGCTCCTCCAGGGTTACCTTAGGTCTCTGTGCTGCCTCTCTGATTAATGCCCTCCTTGCCCGGTCCGTGAGTTTTGGTGGGCGGCCGTCTCTTGGCAGGTTTGCTGTTGTGCCATGTTCTTTCCATTTGGTTATGATAGGTTTGATGGTGCTCCTGGGGATCATCAAATATTTGGATATTTTTTATAACCTAACCCTGAGCTGTACTTCTCAACAACATTGTCCCTTACTTGTTTGGAGAGTTCCTTGGTCCTCATGACAGTGTTTGGTTACTGATGCCTTTGCTTAGGTGTTGCAGCCTCTGTGGCCTTTCAAAAGAGGTGTGTATATGTAATGACAGATCATGTGACACTGAGATTGCACACAGGTGTGTATATGTAATGACAGATCATGTGACACTTAGATTGCACACAGGTGGACATCATTTCCCTAATTATGTGACTTCTGAAGGTATTTGGTTGCACCAGAGCATTTTATGGGCTTCCTAACAAAGGGGCTAAATACATACGCACATGCCAATTTTCTGTTTTCTATTTCTAAACAATAGTTTTATTTATATATTTTTCTCATTTCACTTCACCAACTTAGACTATTGTGTTCTGTTCCATCACATAAAATTCAGATTAACAAAACATTGAATTTAAGGCTGTAATGTACCAAAATACAAAAAAAAGTAAAGGGGGTGAATACTTTTTCAAGGCACTGTATGTATATAGTTAGTGAGGATGCTTATATTTTTATGTTATTAAATTTTGCTGCTAAATAGAACTGATGTTCCAATATAAAACTGCCCTATATTGTTATATGTCATATACATGGCTGCCCTGCATCTTGTTAGTAATTCCTCACTCATAACGTAATCCCAATCCTCAGGTATCACATGGTCAGTAGAAATGGTAGCCATCATTTAGGCTTTATTTTCCTGTTATCTCATATTGGACATAAGAATGTATGTTGCGTAGGGGGGCATTTTCATGCAATTTGTGCTTTAATCTTCAATAGACATCTCATAATTTCTACAAATCAGTACATGAGATTTAAACCCAATGGGGGATGCCTTCTGGAAATTGTCTTTAGGATGTCGAATTTCTGTCTGTAATTTTGTTTTAGCTGTGCAACTATGTATGACTCTAAATAATAAGATTCTTTTTTAAGAGTGACATGTTTTTAGAAGTCTGATGAGTCATGAACATTCATTGCCAGCGGCTGGGAGATTTTTGAATATTGACTAGCTTATTTGCACTTTTGCTTGATGTGCAAAAACTTGCAGACTGTTAAAAATGGCAGATTATATTATATTTGTCAGGTTGCTAGAATAAGCTGTTATGGTTATGGTCTAATAAAATCAATGGCGTATCTATAGGTGGCTGAGGAAGTCCAAAGATGCCTTTGACTCAGAAGAAGACAGCAAGAGGACCTCTTATGGATGAAATCTTTTTACAGATCTCATTTATTTCCCTAGAATGCAAATTGATAGAAAAAACCTTACTAAAATGTTAGTAAGGCTTCATCAAGCTATGTGTTTGGGTTCTGTAAAGACAATATGGACTCAATTAAAACAAAATGGGAAGTATGCAGGTATCACTTTAGGCATCAGCTGTCAGATTGGATCAACTAAAGGAAAAAACAGAGCAAAAAAATGCTTTAAAAAGGACCTTTGATCAGTCCAAAAAAAACTGAGAGGGGGATTTACCAAGACCGGCAGTTTCGCTGGTCTAAAAGTAAACCCCCAAGTGCAGGACTGCATTGGAATTATGAAGAGGTGCATACCTCTTGATCAAGTCAGGTGCATGTGAGACTGCCCCATGTAGCAGCCTCAGAAATCGTCTCTATTCATAAAGCTAAGCTGTATGTGAAATTATTATTATTATTATTATTATTTTCTAGAACACTTCATTGTGCTAGATGGGTTCTGGTGCAGTTCATGGCCATATTGCCGTCAGCAGCTCGGCTTTCCCATATGACGCTGCAGCAAACATGTATCATTCTTAAAAAATAGACAAAACAGCTATTTCAAGGTTGTAGAGGAAAACCTGCCAAACCTATTGTGGTAAAAACTGTCTGAAACGGAGATGTGGGCTGGCATACGTCCCACTGCTTCTGTGCATACAGTAGAGAATCTTATAGAAAATGCAGTGATTATGTTATATTATCAGGGGTAATATACAGTAGCTGACATTATAACTAATTCTGTACAAAGTGCCTGTCACGATGCCGGCTGGCAGGTAGTGGATCCTCTGTGCCAGAGAGGGATAGCGAGGGCCGTGCTAGTGGACCGGTTCTAAGACACTACTGGTTTTCACCAGAGCCCGCCGCAAAGCGGGATGGTCTTGCTGCGGCGGTAGTGACCAGGTCGTAACCACTAGCAACGGCTCACCTCTCTGGCTGCTGAAGATGCTGAAGAAAGGCGAGGTACAAGGGAGTAGGCAGAAGCAAGGTCGGACGTAGCAGAAGGTCGAGGCAGGCAGCAAGGATCGTAGTCAGGGGCAACGGCAGGAGGTCAGGAACACGGGCTAGGAACAGACAAGGGAACGCTTTCACTAGGCACTGAGGCAACAAGATCCGGCAAGGGAGTGCAGGGGAAGTGAGGTAATATAGGGAAGTGCACAGGTGATCACACTAATAGGTAATTGGAAGATTGGGCCAGGCACCAACATTGGTGCACTGGCCCTTTAAATTGCAGAGACCCGGCGCGCGCGCGCCCTAGGGAGCGGGGCCGCGCGCGCCGGGACAGGACCGACGGAGAGCGAGTCAGGTACGGGGACCGGGGTGCGCATCGCGAGCGGGCGCCACCCGCATCGCGAATCGCACCCCGGCAGGAGGCGGGACCGCAGCGCACCCGGTCAGTGGATCTGACCGGGGCGCTGCAGCAACGGGGATGAGGCGAGCGCTCCGGGGAGGAACGGGGACCCGGAGCGCTCGGCGTAACAGTACCCCCCCCCTTGGGTCTCCCCCTCTTCTTGGGGCCAAAGAACCTGAGGAAAAAAAAGTCAATTTTTCCGTGAAGAGGTCCGATGCACATTAGGAGGGGTTCTGTGCGGAAACGCATGAGACCGTCCAATCTTTTATTGTTAATACAATAGATGTAGAGGGGTCTGGCGAGACTGGTCACAGGGACGTAGAACCTGTTGATAAGAGAGGCCAAAAAAAATTTTCCTGCAGATCCGGAATCCAAGGGGACCATAGTAGAGAAGGAGAAGGTATAGGCAGATATCCGCACAGACACAGTGAGGCGTGGAGAAGCAGAGTTGACATCAAGAACTGTGTCACCTTTGTGCGGAGTCAGCGTACGTCTTTCCAGGCGGGGAGGACGGATAGGACAATCCTTCAGGAAGTGTTCGGTACTGGCATAGTACAGGCAAAGATTCTCCATGCGGCGTCGTGTCCTCTCTTGAGGTGTCAAGCGAGACCGGTCAACTTGCATAGCCTCCGCGGCGGGAAGCACAGGAACGGATTGCAGAGGACCAGAGGAGAGAGGAGCCGGGGAGAAAAAACGCTTCGTGCGAACAAAGTCCATATCCAGGCGGAGCTCCAGACGCCATCCGGAAGAACGCATGTCAATGCGAGTGGCAAGATGAATGAGTTCATGTAGGTCAGCAGGAGTCTCTCGTGCGGCCAGAACATCTTTAATGTTGCTGGATAGGCCTTTTTTAAAGGTCGCGCAGAGAACCTCACTATTCCAGGACAACTCGTAAGCAAGAGCACGGAACTGAATGGCGTACTCGCCAATGGAAGAAACACCCTGTTCCAGGTTCAGCAGGGCAATCTCGGCAGAAGAAGCTCGGGCAGGCTCCTCGAAGACACCACGGACCTCAGCGAAGAAGGACTGGACTGTGGCTGTGGCAGAATCATTGCGGTCCCCATCAAACTTGTCCGGCAGGGACAAGCAAGGGTTAGGAACGGCTGGTTGCTGCGGAGGAGTTGCAGGAGCCGGCGGAGGAGATGGTTGTTGCAGCTGTAGCTGTGACTGAAGTTGCTGTATCTGCGGCAGCAGCTGCTGTGACTGAAGTTGCTGTATCTGCGGCAGCAGCTGCTGTAACTGTGAGTGAAGACGCTGTGTCTCGGAGATCAAGTATGCCAGCTGTTGATCTCGTTGGGCGATCTTTCCGCCAAATTTGTCCGGCAGGGACAAGCAGGGGTTAGGAACGGCCGGTTGCTGCGGAGGAGTTGCAGGAGCCGGCGGCGGAGAAGGTAGTTGCAGCTGTAGCTGTTGCTGTATCTGCGGCTGCAGCTGCTGTATCTGTGACTGAATACGCAGTGCCTCGGAGGTCAAGTATGCCAGCTGTTGATCTCGTTGCGCTATCTGTTGCGACTGCTGGGCGACCAGCGTAGGGAGGTCAGCGACAACTGGCAGAGGAACTTCAGCGGGATCCATGGCCGGATCTACTGTCACGATGCCGGCTGGCAGGTAGTGGATCCTCTGTGCCAGAGAGGGATAGCGAGGGCCGTGCTAGTGGACCGGTTCTAAGACACTACTGGTTTTCACCAGAGCCCGCCGCAAAGCGGGATGGTCTTGCTGCGGCGGTAGTGACCAGGTCGTAACCACTAGCAACGGCTCACCTCTCTGGCTGCTGAAGATGCTGAAGAAAGGCGAGGTACAAGGGAGTAGGCAGAAGCAAGGTCGGACGTAGCAGAAGGTCGAGGCAGGCAGCAAGGATCGTAGTCAGGGGCAACGGCAGGAGGTCAGGAACACGGGCTAGGAACAGACAAGGGAACGCTTTCACTAGGCACTGAGGCAACAAGATCCGGCAAGGGAGTGCAGGGGAAGTGAGGTAATATAGGGAAGTGCACAGGTGATCACACTAATAGGTAATTGGAAGATTGGGCCAGGCACCAACATTGGTGCACTGGCCCTTTAAATTGCAGAGACCCGGCGCGCGCGCGCCCTAGGGAGCGGGGCCGCGCGCGCCGGGACAGGACCGACGGAGAGCGAGTCAGGTACGGGGACCGGGGTGCGCATCGCGAGCGGGCGCCACCCGCATCGCGAATCGCACCCCGGCAGGAGGCGGGACCGCAGCGCACCCGGTCAGTGGATCTGACCGGGGCGCTGCAGCAACGGGGATGAGGCGAGCGCTCCGGGGAGGAACGGGGACCCGGAGCGCTCGGCGTAACAGTGCCTAAGGGCACACGCAAACATTCCACATTATTCACAAACCTGCATTCTTCCATACACTTACACAGCCTGTATCCTAATAAGTTTCAACTTGCATACAGTATTTAGGAATATCAGCTCATTTTCACCTATTAATCCTAAATTGTATCCTGAAATAACCCCTTGTTCATTTTATAGTCAAGTTGGTGAGGTAAGCCCCCTCCAACAACATAGATGAAGGGAAACATAAACTTATTATTGCTGGCCCTGTGTGAACTGTAAGGCTCTGTTCACACTGGCACCATTTTATCAAAAGAAAAGATGAATACGATCAATCTGGTCGGTTCAATACCAAGCATTGTGGGGGCCGTCTTTTCTTATAGCAAAAATCAAAGACAGGTCTACCAATCAATAATGGAAAGCAATAAAAAGAGAAAGAAAAAGAAAGAAAAAATGGTGTAAAAAAGAACAGAAGGATAAGGCTGGTCTCCATGTTAATCCACCATTCGACCTACGTAAACAGGTCTACATCAGCCAACTGGTACATACAAATGTTCCTATTCCCTACTGACCCAGATGCGTTTCCATCTTTGAGCCATTAATACTACGACTATCTCTGAATGGATTATAGATTTTCAATAGTAGATATACATTGCTCTAGAATTAGATATACTGTACATTAGAAGTAGATATGTATTGCTCTTTTTTTAAATTAAAAGATTGGTTGCTATGGGCAACTGCTCCACTGTTCCTCTGCACAAGGTGTTGATAAATCTCTCCCATTATGCTCAGAAACAAGGATTTTGTCTAATTTGCACCATTTGCGTCAATTTTTATTAAGAGGCATGGCCTCCAGAAAATGAATGCAGCTATTTTTTTTTAAAGGGGTACTACCGTGCTGACAACTTATCCCCTATCTAAAGGATAGGGGATAAGTTGCCTGATCGTGCGGGGTCCCACCGCTGGGGACCCCCACGATCTCGCACGCAGCACCCCGCTCTCACCAGGCCCCGGAGCAAACATCCGCTCCGGGTCTGATGACGTGGCCGGTGATCGTGACGTCACAGCTCCGCCCCCATGTGATGTCACGCTCCGCCCCCTCAATGCAAGTCTATGGCAGGGGCAAGACATCTGTCTCGCCCCCTGCCATAGACTTACATTGTGGGGGCGGAGTGTGGCGTCACATGGGGCAGAGCCGTGACGTCACGATACTCCGGCCCCGTGATTGGCAGTCATCAGACCTGTAGCCATGTTCGCTCTGGGGCCTGATGAGAGCCAGAGCCAGAAGTAGCGCGGACCGTGGGAACAGTTAATTATAAAACCGGGGATGGAGGAGGAAAAGGGGCAGCGGTGGTTGGACTAGGGAGGACACCAGGACAGGCAGAGGGAGAGAAGCGGGCAGCAGCGGCAGTCTCTGGCCCCGCAAAAGCTGCTGCAGTTCATTGATTTAAAGCACCCGCTTTAAATCATTGATCTGCAGCGGCTTCTGCGGGGGGGGGGGGGGGGGGGTAATAGCCGATAATTTATACCGGAATATCGGTATAAATTATCCGCTATCGGCCTGAAAGGTCACAGATTATCAGTATCGGCCCTAAAAAATCGATATCGGTCAATCCCTACTCCAGATGTTGCAAAACTTCAACTCCCAGCATGCCCGGACAGCCGATGTCTGTGCGGGCATGCTGGGAGTTGAGGTTTTGCAACATCTGGAGGGCTACAGTTTGAGACCACTGATATAAATGGTCTGTGACGTCACCAGAGGGACCAGGTATACATTTGTTATATGTAGTATAATGTAGCAAGAATATACGGAGCGTTGTTAAGCAGAGGCCACTAATAATAGTTTACAATGGACATAAGTAAAATGTAGTACATGTGGCAGTATATACCTGTCATAGTATAAACATAAACAAGTTACATATTACACTGACTTGTGCCTGACCCAGCTATAATCTATAAACAAAATTCTAAAGCTAAAATATCAGCCTTATTTTATGTTTTTATGGTTGTTTTTTTTACAAGCATATGGAAGGGAATCCTTTCCCATACTGACCCACAAAAACAGCCTTTCACTACAGCTTTATTCTTTAATTTTTTTCCAACCTTTTGGGTTTTCTTTTTTTCATTTTTTTTTTTTTTTGTATGAATTATGTTCCTTTTAGTAAAAAAAAACGATTATCACTGTATTCCCACTATTCCCAGTCAAGCATGACAGTAATAATTCCTCCAGCTCTTTATACAGACATTCACTTTTTTCCGTAATGAGCTTCAGCATCGCTGGTGATGTATGATCAGTTGAGGGACATGGCGGATAAACCTGGCCTTCAGTCGAAATAGTAATTCCTGCAAGTTAATGCCAAAAAAGACGCCTTCAATCCAATTATCACTAGAGAGATGCTACACCTATCTTTATGTATTGTGTCTATTGTGACAATGACAATGGCACACTTCCATCATGAGTACTTCTCAGATGAAGAACAAAAGGTAATCTGCGCTAAAGTTTTCTGTTGCTAAATTTTTACTGTGGGAGAACCAGTCAGAGACATAGCTGTTCCTTCATGAGCTAAAAATACCCCTCAGCTTGGCTATCTCTGTTAGGTCCATTGAGCAGTGGTCCTGCAGGAACACTGCCGCTCCATTCACCAGGAGCACTTGGGTGCCGCTATTCTCTTAGTCAATGGGGTTCCCGGGGGTCAGAACCCCGGCAATGATACTGTAACACATGCGCTCTGGCCGGACCTTAGACTCCACTTCCTGGCCTGGCTCACGTCATCATCCACATAGACCCAGAGGATCCACCACCTGATGTGTCCCGTTACAGATACACTTATTACCTAATATATGGATAGGTGATAAATTATATTAGTGTGACAACCCCCTTTAAGAGACGTATGTACACAGTCAGGAAGACTGAGCTGTTATCTTCTCCATCATAACTGTGAGCAAAGCCTGTATAACCATCAGTAGTCACTTTGATAGGAATTTATGTGTCCCCCTGTGAAGGACTGGTGTGAAACAAATCATAGAGTTTTATCATAAAGTTATGATGTCAGTATGAGTAACACCCAGATCACCACAGTAGAGAAAAGCCACCCCGAAGTGTGATCCAGACTGTTCCTATGCAACAGTCCTAGATTTTGCAGGTGGAAGACTAATCCATTAAATTTCTTAGGAGGTCTTTTTTGGTGATGGCTTATACTCAGGACAGGACAGCAATGTCTGATTGAAGGGATTCGGACACTTGGCA
The DNA here is from genome assembly GCF_029499605.1 of Hyla sarda. Taxonomy (NCBI): domain Eukaryota; kingdom Metazoa; phylum Chordata; class Amphibia; order Anura; family Hylidae; genus Hyla; species Hyla sarda. Next base: position 370,975,298 of record NC_079189.1, on the reverse strand, counting down.
CAGTATCAATCCTCTTATGACTATTGTGTGGTTGCCATGATAGGTTACTGCAGCTAGCTTCTGCATCTGTGTATTGCGAGCACCAGGGCTCTGGAAAACAGCAAATTGAAGAGGGTTTGCTGGGTTTTGACACCCTACCAATAAGATTGTGCTAGCCTATCCTGAGAATAGAGAATCAAGAAAAAAAACCTCTTTAAATTTACCTTTCAAGAGTTTTTTTTTTTTGGCAGGACCACACAATTATCTGATATGTATGAGGTCTTTTGATTTTCCCTTGGCAGCAGATATTGAGGGAAGGAAAAATTGGGCACGCTAAATTTAAAAATGTCATTATTAAAGTTCCATTCTCCCTAATAATAACACACTGAAGCTTAATATATCTAATCCTATAGTCTATCTATCAGTGATCTAATATTAATAAGATGAATTTCCTTATTTATGTAGCACCAACGTATTCCGCAGCAGTGTGCAGAGATTGTCATAATTCACACTGGTTGGTCCCTTTTTTTAATGGGGTTATTACTAAAGTGACTAAAGTCAATATGTTTCCGGAGTGGGGAAGGAAACCCACCTAAGGGTGCGTTCACACTGAGGAATTCAAGAGGAAGGAATAATTTCGGTCAGGAAATTGTTGCCTTCTGTCATTTTATCCATCAAGCGGAATTGAGGCGGAATTTCCATGTGGAAATGAAGAAGGAGGAGACTATTTAATCTACTTTTCTGAATTTCGCTTGAATTCCGCTTGAATAAGATGTCAGGCAGAATTTTTTTTTACCATTGACTTCTATTGAATTCTGCTCACGGATTCTGCTTGAAGAATGAACATGTTCTTTCTTCAAGCGGAAAGGAATTCAGCGTCGGAATTCCGCTAGCAGAATTTCCGCAGTGTGAACAGGGCAACAGAATAAACATTAAAGTCAATGGTCAGAGGAGATGTTCATTAATTTGGAGAGGAGAATTCAAGAGGAATTACTCGAGTAAATTCCTCTTGAATTACTCAGTGTGAACGGGCCTTTGTTACTGTGCAAGACAACAACTGAGTCGCCGTGCTGCCCTAAACCTGATGTATATGGCCACCTTTAGATTCGTCATATCAGAAATTGCAATGCCAAATTGCCCCAGATAAGCTGAATGATACCTGCCTTGCTCTGTGACCTTTGTTCACTACTTGGAAACACTAGGGCTTCATTTTAAGGATAATGTTTATCCTTAAATTTTTACCAAAATAGGGGGAGATTTATCAAAACCTGTCCAGAGGAAAAGTCACTGAGTTGCCCACAGCAACCAATCAGATCGCTTCTTTCATTTTTAAAGAGGCCTCTGAAAAATGAAAGAAGCGATCTGATTGGTTGGTATGTGCAACTCAGAAGCTTTTCCTCTGGACAGGTTTTGATAAATTTACCCCATAGTCTCTAGGTACTGAAATATCAGGTTGATGGGGTCACTGGGCCAAAAATCAAAATGCGTACACACAGGCTATACAAGGAAAGGATTAATACAATGTGTTAAAGACATCGAGATAAAATGGCTTGTTTCATGTTTTCTGAACACTTAGGTAAACTGCCTGCAAAACCGCCGTAGGTATTTCATCAACTGAAAGGTCAAGAGCACATAGTACACGACTTGAAATGCTACGTTTAAAAAGCACTGAAAAATATTTACACAGGTTTAGCTCAGTTAACTTATACGTACAATACTTTGGACTTTTCTAACACATATGTCAATATCACTTTATTGTAATGTAAAAGATTCCACAGAAAAGAACAAATTGAGCAACACTTTTATTGAAGAATAATTTTTGGGGACATGTTAGTAGCTTGTTCATATGGGTATGGTAATGAACATTGCCCAAGAGGAGGCAGACAATTGTTGTAGATCTAGAAGCCATAAGTAAATGACCATAGAATAGTAGATGTATTTTCAGACTATTATGACTTTGATAGTATTTGCAATGACGCATCTTATGGCTTCTATCACTTGCAAACACCAGGGCTTCTCAAACTTTTTCTACTGAGACCTTACATAAACAGACCAAAATGTGATGCCTGGGCCTCCCCAGATAGACCAAGGGGATGCCTTGGTTGCAGCAAGGAAATAACTATTAACCTTATAGTTACATTTGTAATAACTGCCTTCTAAACTACACCTTGCCAACAAATAGGAGGCTCCTTAATGGTGAGATTCCCCTTACAGCACCAACAAGGCAGACTAGATCAAATATGACTGAGAACATTTGCCCATGTGGTCACTTGGTTAGCTGCAAGATAACTATGGTAAAATGGCAATTCTGTATCCATGGACCCTGTAGGGCAGCACACAGCATGCTACATCTCTGTATCATGAAACCACAGCATTTAATGTACCACTGTATTCTATGGAGAAAATAACTCTTTAATTCTGCATATGATGAAGCATTGTACAATTTTTTTTCTTAGGGATTTTTCCATGTAAAATCAGAAGCATACAGAAATAATATATGGTCAGCCAATGAAATCATTATTACTGATCTCTACTCCACACCTCAATTAATACAATTGTGTGAATGAGGCCAAATAATGTCATCTTCCAAAAAAAAAAAAAATGAAACATCTTATTTTTTAGTACCTACCATAATGGTTGAAAACCCTTGCTAAGTCTTACTAAGGCCAAGTCTAAGATTGTGCCAGATTTCTAACCGTGACTCAGACACTATCGATTTTTCTTTGCACAATTTAGCCCCACTTTTGCCCAACCCTTTTCATTAAGCCACACCCCTTTAAAATAAATAGGTGCACAGGGAACAAGCAAGACAATATTTTTTTTTTAAACTGTGTACACAAATTCAGTTTCAGTTTAAAATAACTTCCCCCACAAATTCCACATAAAAACTGTGCTGTAGGTCAGGTAAAATCCCTTAATTTCAAAGGAATTATGAAACTTTACATGATTTAATATACTTTTTAATGGGAATCTGTTATAAGTGTTGCCTGCATTAACCTGTTGGTACGGTTTGCAGTCCAGGTTACAATTATGAAAATCATACTAACCTCGCTCCGTGCCTCCAACCATTGTAATGTCTGGTCTTCGGTAAATGCAAATGTGGAGCTTAGTGCAAAGGGGGCGTATCCAACCCTCTGGTGAATGATGACATCTGGCCGTCATCTTAAGGGTCCCTCCCCTCTCCTATGCTGAGCCTCTGCAGAGAGGAGCTCCATTCTGCAGCATGGGAGGCTCAGTCCAGGGGAGGAGGACTTACCCGGGGCTTGGGAACATCCCTGTGCACCAAGCTTGGCATTTGCATATACAAAACATTGGGTGTTACCAAATACCAGAGCAATGGAGAGAGGAGCGTAAGTATGCTTTTATTGTCACACGCACTACAAACCTGTACAAACAGGTTAGTGTGGGTGATACTGATGACAGATACCCTCTAACTCACAAGAAAATGTATCTAAATGACTTTAAAAACTTTGTAAAGTTGGAGATAACTTCAATGCGCCAGTCCACTGAAAAAATTTGTGGAGTAGGACATTTTAATATGTTTTGCATTTACGGTTTTTGGTTATAAGCTATATTTTGTTAAAAAAAATGGTTTACTTTAAACAAAAAATGCACATAAATAAAAAATAAAAAAAGGGCACTGTGAATTTAGTCGCCTTTGATCAATCTATACTACAACATTAAACTTCAGAGTTGATGCTTGATAAGTTTTAACTAGTGTTTTAAATTGAATAGACAGCAACAAGGCTCAATAAGGGCAGATGTACAAAACACTTTATTGATCTACAATCACAATGAATTAAAAGTCAGGTCCAACATGGTTTCAGCTGGACAGGAAAAGTTACAGGGAAACATTCCAATATCATTGAAAGTCTATACACAAATGATCGCTATGAATAAGGTTTTTCTTTAAACCGAAACGCATCGGCGTTTCATTTGGCTTTTAACCTGCACCTCACTTTTTTTGTTCTATTTTTAATGGATTAATAAAACATTGAAGTTTTAGGAAGCTGGATTGCACCATTCTTTTTGCTATACACAAATGATGCCATTGTTACAGTGTAAAAAGCTTTTCCATGATATTGTGGGTGACACCTTGGCCCCACCTCTTGAATCTTATTTTGGTTTAGTGTGCACCATCATATATATATATATATATATATATATATATATATATATATATATATATCAGAATGTATCAGAAGTATTGATCAGAGCAGGGAAAATGTGGGGAAATACACTTCTTCATAGGCCTCTGTTGGTGAGCCTGTACTCTGCCTATTGTGCTATAGAAACGTGTATTTGTCAGAAAGCAAAAGTTGTGGGTCCCGATTGGGGATGTCATGTGTTCTGGTGGAAGTGGTGTTCTGGTGGAGCAGGATTTCCAGGAATCCAAATTGAAGTTTTATGTAAACTAACAAGTTCAGTATTAAAAATAACAAGTTTATTTTATCTCAGATTAATTGTACAGTAACTATCTTACATCCCTCACTAGTAAATATTTTATATCTTTTCATGAGACAACACTGAAGAAATAATCCTCTGTAACAATGTAAAATAGTGAGTACAAAGCCTGTATAACAGTGTTTAATGTTGTTTCTCCTAAAAATAAATAAATACAAAGCCATTAAAGGGGTACTCCGGTGGAAAACTTTTTTTTAAATCAATTGGTGCCAGAAAGTTAAACAGATTTGTAAATTACTTCTATTAAAAAAATCTTAATTCTTTCAGTACTTATTAGATGCTGAATAATACAGAGGACATTCTTTTCTTTTTGGAACACAGAGCTCTCTGCTGAATCACGAGCACAGTGCTCTCTGCTGACATCTCTGTCCATTTTAAGAACTGTCCAGAGTAGGAGAAAATCCCCATAGCAAACATATGCTGCTATGGACAGTTCCTAAAATGGACAGAGGTGTCAGCAGAGAGTAATGTGGTCATGATGTCAGCAGTGAGCACTGTGTTCCAAAAATAATAGAATTTCCTCAGCAGCTAATAAGTACTGGAAGGATTAAGATTTTTTAATAGAAGTAATTTACAAATCTGTTTAATATTCTGGCACCAGTTGATTTAAAAAAAAAGTTTTCCACCGGAGTACCCCCTTTAACCTCTCAAGGACGCAGGGCGTACCTGTATGCCCTGTGCCCGGTCCCGGTGTTTAAAACGGGGTCACGCAGCGATGTCCCACTCAGCTACGATGCAAGCGGAGGCCCTCTTACCTTGCTCCATCGCGTCCAATCGGCATTTGATTGCTCCAAGCCTGAGCTACAGGCTTGAGCAATCAAACCCCTATTACGCTGATCCATGCAAAGCTATGGCTTTGCAGGGATCAGGGTAAAAGATCAGTGAGGGTATAATAAAGGTCATTTAACCCCTTCCCTAATAAAAGTTTGAATCACCCCCCTTTTCCAATAAAAAACATGTGGTATCGCCGCATGCGTAAATGTCCGAACTATAAAAATATATTGTTAATTAAACCGCACGGTCAATGGCGTACGAGCAAAAAAAATTCCAAAGTACAAAATAGCGTATTTTTGGTCACTTTTTATATAATGAAAAAAATGAATAAAAAGCGATCAAAAAGTCCGATCAATGGTACCGATAAAAACTTCAGAATATGGTGCAAAAAATGAGCCCTCGTACCGGCCCGTATGCAGAAAAATAAAAAAGTTATAGGGGTCAGAAGATAACAATTTTAAACATAGAAATTTTCCTGCATGTAGTTATGATTTTTTTCAGAAGTAGGACAAAATCAAACCTATATAAGTAGGGTATCATTTTAACTGTATGGACCTACAGAATAAAGATAAGGTGTCATTTTTACCGAAATATGCACTGCGTAGAAATGGAAGCCCCCAAAAGTTACAAAATGAAAAAATTTTTTCAATTTTGTTGCACAATTATTTTTTTTTCCGTTTCGCCATGGATTTTTTGATAAAATGACTAATGTCACTGCAAAGTAGAATTGGTGGCACAAAACATAAGCCATCATATGGAATTTTATGTGCAAAATTGAAAGCGTTATGATTTTTAGAAGGTGATGAGGAAAAAATGAAAACAGAAAAACGCTGAGCCCTTAAGGGGTTAATGTCTAAACCTTGGCAACAAAAGTGAGTACACCCCTAAGTAGAAGTGACCAAATTGGACCTAATTAGCCATTTTCCCTCCCTGATGTCATGTGACTTGTTAGTGTTACAAAGTGTTAATGGGGAGCAGGTATTCTAACTTTGGTGTTATTGCTCTCACACTCTATAATACTGGTCACTGGAAGATCAACATGTCACCTCATGGCAAAGAACTCTCTGAGGATCTGAAAAAAGAATTATTGCTCTACATAAAGGTGGCCTAGGCTATAAGAAGATGGCAAAGAAGGAGAAACTGAGCTGCAGCACAGTGGGCAAGAGCATACAGCGGTTTCACAGGTCAGGTCTCACTCAGAACAGGCCTTGCCATGGTCAACAAGTGTCCAGCTCTCTCCAACTCTTAATTTTCCATATTTACTAGATATGCATTGAAATATGGGACAAAAACAACATGTAGTGAAAGCAAACAAACAAAACGCAGACATGTTTCAAGCTAATGGCAATATACAAAGGACAAGTGCCCATTTATATTCACAAAGAAATTAATGAGACTAACCAGAATGACCCTGAAGGGAATGGCCGTAACCTGGCATCCCTAGGTGATACTAGGTTGCAGACAAAAAAACAGGACTGAATTATCAACGGAATGTATCGCTGGTGAGTGAAATACATCACAAAAAGCTCACAGAGTATCGTTACATCAACGTCAAATGAGGAAAGGATGCAAAGTATATCCAGATAATCATCCAATGCACAGGTGTATACATAAGGTAGATATCCACAACATTTAACAGCATAAATTAACATTTGAAAAACACAAACTGGATTCTATCTCAGCGCTATCGGTAGCTCATGGTGGATGCACATATAAACAATAAATGAACAAATAAATAAACAAAACCCCATGTAGGATTAAAGGGGTATTCCGGGCGAAAACATCTTATCCCCTATCCAAAGGGACCCCCCCCCCCGCAATCTCCCTGCAGCACCCGCATTCTATGCGGTGCTGCGTCTCTAGTTTCAGAAACTTCCACGCCACATGCCTCCAATGCAAACGTCCACAAGCAAAGTGCATGAAATATGGCAAAGCAAGGCGACAGGCTGCATAAATAAGTTGCATAAAATAATGATGCCTGAAAAATGTACCATAGATAGAAGAAAGCTGCACATCAATATGTGAATGGCAACCTTCTATGGAGTCCAAGAATTTAAATATACATGTGTAAACATAATCATGGCTCCCACAAAATAAAAATAAATGGATAGCAAATGCTAGATTGATTCCATTCACGCATTAGAATAACAATATAAGGCTTCTTTCACACTGCCGTTGCGCCCCATCGAGAACGGCTGCCAAGCTCTCTCTTTTTTTTTTTGACGGGGAACAATGGGCAACAGCGGGTCCCAATGGACCCCATTATAGTCAATGAGGTCCGTCGGACGCCACTGTTTTTCAGCGGGAATAGCGGGAGAAAAGACGGCACAAGCAGTATTTTTTTTCCTGCTATTCTCCCGGCAGCTCCAACAGCTGTCACATTACCGTATGACAACGGTAGTGTGAAAGAAGCTTAAAAAGATTATTAAATGTGTATAACAAATGTATGCTGATGTTGAATCCACATTAAGCACCCAAATAAACACCCACACGGAAGGAAATAATACCATTGACACCAACTAAAATTATACTTAAATACAAAAAAAAAGTATGCAAAAGTAGAATAATATGAACATGGGCATAGATTTTAAAAGCTATATATACATCAACAAGACAGATTCCACAAACGGAATGTAATATGATGTTTACGTTGGAGAACATAAAAAGAAATATGACCAAAAAGCAAAAGGAAAACAGCATATATACGGAGAGCAAAATGTTCCAAATGCAGCCGGAACACTGTCCAGTGGAGTACCCCTTTAAGCCCATTAGGTACACGGCAGTCAAGGCATAAAATCCAAAAGGCTTCACGTGTACGTACCTGTCATGACCAGTCCCCACCTCGCCAGGGTTGATAAACATGTTCAATGCACATCACTTGGATTGTAGAAGTGTTGCCCCCATGTATATCATATATATGTATGGAGAGACCAGAAGTTGTACGGGTAATATCTAAGATGTTGGTAGCCATTCGTATGTGTTCTGCTATGCATGTCCTCAGTTTCCAAATGGTGCAGCCAACATACTGTAGGTTGCACTGTTTGCAAGTGGCCAAGTAAATAACATGTGGTGTTACAATTGATGAAACCCTTGATGGGAAATGTTTGTTTTGCAGCAGAGGAAGCAAATCGTTTGGTGTTAAATACAAGCTTGCATACAGAACACCAGGGTTCATTGGTTGTGTTACAATATTCACTGGGTGACAACTGGTCACAAAGAGATCTTGCTCCTTTAGACACACATCTGACTCCAGGTTGTAAAATTGTTGCAAGGGTGGGGTCTTAGTGTAGGACAGGTAGGTGTTTAATGATGGTGATATCACATATGCTATTGAAATTAGTGCTATATGTTTATTTTTATATATATATATATATATATACAGACTGACGCTTAGCCTATCACCAGCCAAGGTGGGACATCATTGTAGCCGGCGATTGGCTGACGGGAAGCGTGACATGCTGACCACAGCCAGACCTGGAAAAAGACAACAGCGGAGGAATGAAATGAGATACCGGGACACTGGGGGAGTGGAGACAGGTGAGTCCTCTTTTGGTTTCATTTTCTTGCAACCCCAGCATTTTGGATTTTTTTTTCTAGGTGAGACACAAAATATTGACAATTTGGGCCCAAATTGGACAATTCCACCAGGGGGTGTACTCACTTTTGTTGCCAAGGTATAGATATGCCATGGCTATGAGTTGAGTTATTTTTAGGGGAAACAACATTAAACACTGTTATACAGGCTATGCACTCAGTACTTTACATTGTAGCAGAGGGTCATTTCTTCAGTGTTGTCACATAAAAGGATATGATAAAATATTTTCAAAAATGTGAGGGGTGTACCCACTTATGTGAGATAATGTATATTCTTTAAAGGAAAAAACAAGACTTACTCTGTGACACAGTTGGAATAAAGCAATGTATTCTTTACACGTCTATCACTGGGTGACTCAGTATACAGAGATACTAAGATTACCTAAGATACTCATTAAGGCTTGCTATGGACATTGTTTCTTAGATAACTATGTAGAAATAATTAATTTCTTTAAAATTCAAGTTTATGGTATTTGTCTTTTGATTACAAAAAGTAGTAAATTACATGGTATCTGTAACCTGTAATTGATCATTAAAAGGGGATGACTGGGCATAATATATATATATATATATATATATATATATATGGCTCAGGGAGGCATAAAAAAAAAAAGCTATCGTCACCTCCCCCAATCCCCAGCACCTGTCATGTTGAGGCTCTCAGTGTCCGTTAGTAAGAGCTTCTGCCTGGATCCTGGTGTCATGTCGTCCCTGCAAGAAGTGCCCTCTGAGCCAATCACTGAACAAGTATAGAAATAGAAAAGGAAAAGGCCAGGGGAAGGCGCCTAGTGCATTACCCTACAAGACAACAGTTAAATTACCACATAGAGTGGGAGCTGATAGGGGGTCTAAAATGGACGCTCACCTGGAGCGTATAGTAAATACGCATATAACCTCAAGCAGAGGTACAATATAAGGGGATCCAGTGCAAGCCCACAGGTCTCAGTACAAATCCAAATGGAGATACTGTAGTCAGACTGGATAGAGGAAGGAAAAAGTGACCTTTGTGCAGGCGCTCAGGTGTCCAAAGGAATGTCACAACCAAGTCATGGAAGTGAATTGAAGTTTCAAGTTTCATTGGAATAAAACAGCAATAACATGTTACGGGGTGTACAAACCCCTTCTTCAGATTGACAGATTGATATAGAATACCAAACAAATGGGCTTTATATACACACACTAATGAAAAACAAAATGATGGTGAGGTCAGGGGTCACAGTAACAGGCACAGGAGTGAAAACATAAAGTAATATAAACTAAAGTCCAAAAACTAAAATCTTTGAAGAGCTTTGAAACAATTATCTACCAATGACAATATAGTTTTCAAACCCGCTGATAAAGGGGGTGGAATTGTTATTTTAAAAAGAGATGATTACGCCACAGAAGCCTTGAGACAACATTCTGATGCTACTTTCTATAAACAATTATCTTTTAATCCCACCAGCAAATTCACTAATGAATTAAAATGTTTGGTCACCACCTTTTACGATAAGGGAGTTCTAACAAAACAAGAAATGGAATACATCTTGATCCCAGTGCCTGCCCTTCCTATTTTTTACTACCTTCCTAAGTTACATAAAGACCCTGTAAATCCTCCAGGAAGGCCGATTCCATTACTACAAATCTATCCCACTACATAGGCATCATTTTACAAAGGTACATTATCACCCTAGAATCCTATCTAAAAGATACAAAAGATTTCATTTCCTCTATTCTACAACTAAAATGGGAAAAACATTTTCTCTTTGTAACAATGGATATCTCATCATTGTACACGATCATAGATCACAAACTAGGCCTAGATGCCATTTTATTTTACCTAAATAACGATGACACTATACCTATAGAACAAAGAGATTTTGTTTTAAAAGGAATAGATTTTATTTTAACTCAAAATTATTTTTCATTTTTAAACCATATTTATATACAACAGAAGGGTACTGCGATTGGCACACATTTCGTGCCTAGTTTCGCCAATTTGTTTGTTGGATGCTTTGAAGATACTGCACTTTATACCCATCATTCAGTCACTGTATACACTACAAACGTTACATTGACGATATTTTTTTATTATATGGGACGGTTCACCCTCTGAGCTTATAGGATTTTTTAATTATCTTAATACAAACGAATGGGGCCTAACTTTCATATACGATGTATATACCAAAAATGCTAAATTTTTAGATGTTTGCTTTAGAATCAGACTACGTCCAACAGCGCCGACTATTTATTAGCAGATTTCATGCTAAAAAATACCCCAAGAAAGTAATTATTTAAATCCGTGCCAACAAACTGACGCAATCTGAATGTCCATTTAAAACGACTAAGAAAACTCCCACAGTCAGTTTATCACGAGACACAAGATGTTGCAATGTTATTACTACTTACTCTACTAATAATAATGATATTAAATCTATAAAAGCGAAATATTGGAATATTCTCTTGAATTACCCTTTTTTACAGAAATATCTCCCATCTAAGCCACAAGTAACAATCCTACGAGCACGTTCCCTTAAGAACATACTTGCTCCAAGCAATAATCACTTTAGCGGTTGTCATATAACCATTCCCCATGCATATAAACTATTTACATCAACCTTTCCCTATATATGTATTCTGTTTTATATATGCAGTTATATTACTTTATATATATAAAGTCCATGCTCATTATTCTTTTTATTCATTATTCACCATTATATTGCCTGAGACCCCAAATTTTTTGAATGTTTTCCGCAATATATCCACAAATTATATATGAATTTATTCTTATTAACCATATACATATTAATCTACATGTCTATTAACTATACATATACTAATCTTTATGATTAATCTTCTTTCTACGTAATCTTTACCAATACTGCATTTTCTTTCCACCAACGCAATCCTGCTCACAAAGACGAGTCGCTCGCTTGCTCTGTACTATATACAATACTAGGACCTAGGACAACCATCATGCCTCTTCTCCGCTCTGTTCACAATCAGAGCCGCGGCACACTGGATTTGTTTACATGCTGTGGAGCGCAGCGTGTGCATCAAGCCTCTTTCTTGTCTTAAACTGGACAGAAAAGAAAGCTGTTACTTTCTATAATAGATTATATAGATTCCTATAATTATTTTTTGTTTGATATATTTATGTACTGTGTTTTTACTATATACTGTTTGGGACAACTGTCTCTATTTGTCACTTTATGTTTTCACTCTTGTGACTCTGTGACCACTGATAAAACCAACATTTTGTTTTTCATTAGTGTGTGTATATAAAGCCCATTTGTTTGGTATACTGTATCAATCTGTCAATCTGAAGAAGGTGTTTGTACACCTAGAAACGCGTTATTGCTGTTTTATTCCAATAAAACTTGAAACTTCAATTCGCATTTATGACTTGGTTGTGACATTCCTTTGGACACCTGAGCACCTGCACAAAGGTCACCATTTCCTTGCTCTATCCAATCACTGAACAAGGCAGGACTCCACAGTTTCTGTGGAGACAATGCGTCACCAAGAACCAGAAAGTAACGGTGAGAAGTGGGGACCGCGAGTATAGGCACGGCAGCTGCTAGAGATTAGAGGAGATGAGTATAGCTTCTTTTTTTATGGCACCCTGACCCTTATTTAAATTTTTTTACCCTGGACAACCATCTAGGTCAAGCAACAGATTAAAGTGTCCCTGTAATTGAAAAAAAAAAACAAAAAAAAAAACTTTTGACACATCAAATAGACAAAACAAAAGTTGATCAGTTAGGGTGTAAGTGCTTCACTCTCTGGCTCACAGCCGTTTCCTATCAGCTTCTCTGAATGGCCCCATTAAAAAAAAAAGATTTATAATGGGGCTGTCCAGAAGAAGCTTAATAGAGATCACTTTGTGACAGGGATCGAAGCGCTTAAGCGGGTGCTGCTCCCCATTTGTTCTACTAATCAGTGGGGTTCCCAACACTTAGACCACAATGGATCAAAACTTTTGATATGTCTCTGTGACATGGTAAAAGTTATTTTATTGACAGAGAAACTTTAAATTGTATTTGCCATTAGTAGACATGTGCACAACAGAAAAAAATTGGTTCTGTTTGTCTAGTTTTTTTAACCACTTAAGGACACAGGGCGTACAGGTACGCCCTGGCTTCCTGGTACTTAAGGACCCAGGGCGTACCTGTATGCCCGTGGGAATTCCAGTCCCCGACACTACACTATACAAAATAAAGGGTAAAACACTACATATACACCCCCTTACACTGTCCCCCCCCTTCCCCCCAATAAAAATGAAAAACGTCTCGTACGTCAGTTTCCAAAACGGAGCCTCCAGCTATTGCAAAACAACAACTCCCAGCATTTTTGGACAGCCACTGACTATCCAGGCATGCTGGGAGTTTAGCAACAGCTGGAGGCACCCTGTTAGGGAATCACTGGCTAGAATATCTTTGGTAGCGGAGGCAATTGTCAACGCTTGCATCCGAGTCCACCCATATGCAAATCCCAAATTTAGGCCTCAAATGCTCATGGTGCTCTCTCACTTCAGAGCCCTGTCATATTTCAAGGAAACAGTTTAGGGCCACATATGGAGTATTTCCGTACTTGGGAGCAATTGCGTTACAAATTTTGGGGGGCTTTATCTCCTTTTACCCCTTATGAAAAGGAAAAGTTGGGGTCTACACCAGCCTGTTAGTGTAAAAAATTTGTAAAAAATTACACTAACATGCTGGTGTTGCCCCATACTTTCCATTTTCACATGAGGTAAAAGAAAAATAGACCCTCAAAATTTGTAACGCAATTTCTCCTGAGTACGAAAATAACCCATATGTGGACGTAAAATGCTCTGCGGGCGCACAACAAGGCTCAGGAGTGAGAGCACACCATGTATATTTGAGGCCTAAATTGGTAATTTGTGAAGGGGTGGCTGATTTTACAGCGGTTCTGACAGAAACGCAAAAAAATAAATACCCACATGTTACCCCATTTTGGAAACTACACCAGGGATGTGGAATTCCTATCACCAGACGCCCGGGACATGCAGTTTCGGGCACAAGGCAGGTATATTTTTCAGCTTCGGGCAAGAAGGGCCAGACCCGAAAGCCCCCGAAGAGCAAGTCGGCGCTCAGCAGTCTGTATGGAGAAGGCTACTGACTCCTGCCCGCTCCGTACTCTGCAGCCCCCGGCTGTTCAATGTAGCCGGGGCCATCGCTAATAGCCAGCATGCGACTGGCTATTAACTAGGGATCGACCGATATCTTTTTTTTGGGCCGATACCGATAATCGGTGCAGGTTAGGGCCGATAGCCGATAACTTATACCGATATAAGTTATCGGCTATTTATCCCCCCGCGACACCGCTGCAGATCACTGATTTAAAGCGGGAGCTTTAAATCAATGAACTGCAGTGGCTTTTGCGGTGCCATAGACTGCCGCCGCCACCAGATCCTCCTGAGTCCTATCACCGCGAACGCCCGCCCCCCCACCGCCGCACAGCTCCGTTCCGCGCCCCCTACCACACCACCGCGCCGCGTCGCACCCCCCACCGCACCGCCCCGGCCCCATTGCCTCCCCCATCACCCATCCCCGGTTTTATAATTACTAGGGATTGACCGATATCGTTTTTTTAGGGCCAATACCGATAATCGGTGGAGGTTAGAGCCGATAGCCGATAACTTATACTGATATTCCGGTATAAGTTATTGGCTATTTATCCCCCCCCGCGACACCGCTGCAGATCATTGATTTAAAGCGGGCGCTTTAAATCAATGCACTGCAGTGGCTTTTGCGGTGCCATAGGCCGCCGCCGCCACCCGCTTCTCTCCCCCTACCTGTCAGGGTGGTCCGGGTTATCCTTCCTTCCTGTAGTATCCGGCGGCATTCTGGGTGGAGGGTGAACCGGTCCGGGCTGTCCTTCTCCGGGGTCATCTTCTCCACTCCGGGCAGGCTCCGGCCTAGTAACGCAGCATAGACACCGCTGCGCAGTGACGCGCGTGCACAGCGCGACGCACCTGACGTCACGGCGTAGCGTTGTCTATGCAGCGTACTAGGCCGGAGCCTGCCCGGAGTGGAGGAGAGGACCCCCGGAGAAGGACAGCCTGGAACGGTTCACCCTCCACCCGGAATGCCGCTGGACACTACAGGAAGGATGGATGGCCCGGACCACCCCCATTACGGGTAAGTTTAATCCATACCGGTATACCACCTAGCACTACGGTGGGGGGTGCGACGCGGTGCGGCTGGTCGGGGGGGGGGGGGGGGGCGGTCGCGGTGCGGCGGGTCAGGGGGGGGCGTTCAAGGGGTGGTCGGGGCGGTGCGGGGGGCGGTGCATTATCGGCTTATCAGCAAGGTAATTGCCGATACCGATAATGTCCAAAATCGTGATTATCGGCCGATAATATCGGCCATACCGATAATCGGTCGATCCCTAATAATTACCTGTTCCCAGGGTCCACTCTAAATCTGGCTCTGATGCCGTCCTCCTGAGCTGTCACTGTGCGCACTGACGGTGACGTTGCGTCGCGTCACTCGTCATTGCGCACAGCATAATGCAGGACGCAGCAGGAGCCAGAAGTAGCGTGGACCCCGGGCCCCGGGAACAGGTAATCATAAAACCGGGGATGGGGGAGGCAATGGGGCCGGGCGGTGCTGTGGGGGGTGTGACGCGGTGCGGTGGGGGGTGCGACGAGGTGCGGTGGGGCGGTTGGGGGGGGGGGGCGGTCGCGGTGCGGTGGGGTCGGTGCGGGGGGCGGGGCATTGTCGGATTATCGGCAAGGTAATTGCCGATACCGATAATGCCCAAAATCGTAATTATCGGCCGATAATATTGGCCAAACCGATAATCGGTCAATCCCTACTATTAACCCTTTAGATCGCCGCTGTCAAAGCTGACAGCGGCGTCTAAAGGGACATGTGAATGCTCCCTGGTGGGACAGTGGAGTGGATTGCCCCCCCGCAGCGCGATCGTGGGGGGGGGGGGGGGGGGTTGGTGGGCAATCTACTATAGAGGTAGCCAGAGGTCTTACCTCTGATTGCCTGGTGTCCGTGGCTCTGTCATTGATAGAGCCTGGATGGACTAGGCTCTATCAATGGATAGCAGAGCACACAGATCAATGGAGTTCAATAGAACTCTATTGATTTGTATGAGGAATCCTAATGATTCCGCCTAAAAGTCCCCTAAGGGACTAATAAAGTGTAAAAAGAAAAAAAATGTCATAAAAGTTTAAAAGACACATATTAACCCCTTCCATATTAAAAGTTGAAATCACCCTTTTCCGATATAAATACATGTAAACATAATAAAAATAAATATATTTGGTATCGCTGTGTGCGCAATTGTAAGAAATATTAAAATATAACATTATGTATCCTTTAGGGAAAGTGACATAAATGTAAAAAATAAAGATACCAAACCAAAGAATTGCAATTTTTATAATATCCCAGAAAAAAGTTAAAAGTGATTAAAAAGTCAGATCAATACCAAAATGGCACCAATATAAAAAACAGATTATGGCGTAAAGAATTTGCCCTCATACAGCCTCGTATGCGAAAAAAATAAACTACATGGGTCAGAAGATGGCAATAATTTTTTTTTTTTTTAAAGTTCAATTTTTTTTAAATTAGTAAACATGACAGAAACTATACAAATCTGGTATTGCTGTAATCAGGCCGTCCTAAAGTACCAAAATAACACATTAGCTCAACCACAAGGTAAATGGTGTTGAAAAGAAAACCACCAAATTTGCTAAATTATCTTTTACTATTTCAATTTCACTTCACCAATATGTTTTTGTTTCGGAGCATATATGTTATGGAAAAATTTAAAGGTGTCATTATAGTAGTTAGTTATGACTATTATAGGGAGAGGAGGAAAAAAACAGAGTGTAAAAGTGAAAATTGCCCAGGACAAGTGGATAGTCATGTGGGACAAGTAGATTTTGCTCCATTTTAGTCCCGTGGACAAGAAATTTTTTATATTTGCCACACCCCTGTACACCCCTCAGCGAACATAACAAGCGGTATAGTGAGCCTTAACACCCCACAAGTGTTTGACAAATGTTTGTTAAAGTTGGATGGGAAAAAGAAAAAAAATGCTGTTATAACCCAAAATTTTTCTTTTTCACAAGGGAAAACAGGGGAAAAAAATACATTGTAACCCCATTTCTTCTTCATAAGAACATACTTCAAATGTGGATGTATAGTGCTCTGCGGGCGCACTACAATGCTCAGAAGAGAAGGTGCGCCATTGGGCTTTTGGAGGGAAAATTTGTCCGAAATTGAAGGCCACGTGTTTACAAAGCCCCCATGGTGCCAGAACCATGCACCCCCCCACCTATGACCCCATTTTGGAAACTACACCCCTTCCACAATGTAATAAGGGGTGCAGTGAGCATTTATGCACCACTGGTGTCTGACAGATTTTTGAAACAGTGGTCCATGAAAATGAAAAATGTCAAAGATCTGTCAAACGCCAGTGGGGTATAAATGCTCCTTATTAAATTCTGTGACCAGTGCGGTTTCCAAAATGGGGTCACAAGTGGGGGGGGGGGGGCATTGTTCCTTTGTAAATGCACATGGCCCCCGATTTCCATTCCAAACAAATTTTCTCTCCGAAAGCTCAATGGTTTTCCTTCTCTTCTGAGCATTGTAGTTCACCCGCAGAGAATTTTATGTCCACATGTGGGGTATTTCCATACTCCGAAGAAATAGGGTTACAAATTTTGGGGGGCATTTTCTCCCTTGAGCTCTGAAAAAATGGTAAATTTGGGGAAAAATTTAGTTTAGTGAAAACAATAAACATTTTCATTTACACATCCGATTTTAACGAAAAGTTGTCAAACACCTGTGGGGTGTTAAGGCTCACTGGATCCCTTATTACGTGCCTTGAGGGGTGTAGTTTAGAAAATGGTATGCCATGTGGTTTTTTTTTTTTTTTTTGCTGTTATGGTATCATAGCATCTTCCTAAATGCGACATGCCCCCCAAAAACCATTTCAGCAAAATTCACTCTCCAAAATCCAATTGTCACTCATTCCCTTCTGAGCCCTCTACTGCCCCGCAGAAAACTTTACATCCACATATGAGGCATTTCCTTACTTGAGAGAAATTGGGTTACAAATTTTGGGGGGCTTTTTCTCCTATTACCCTTAGTAAAAATTCAAGAACTGGGTCTACGAGAACACGCGAGTTCAAAAAATGAAGATTTAAAATGTTCTCCTTCACTTTGCTGCTATTCCTGTGAAACACCTAAAGGGTTAACATACTTTCTGAACGTCATTTTGAATAATTTGAGGGGTGCAGTTTCTATAATGGGATAATTTATGGGGTATTTCTTATATGAAGGCCCCTCAAATCCACTTCAAATCTGAACTGATCCCTTAAAAATTCTGATTTTTAAAATTCCGTGAAAAATTATAAAATGAATGCTAAACTTTTAAGCTCTCTGATGTCTTCCAAAAGTAAAAACATGTCAACTTTATGATGCCAACATAAAGTAGACATATTGTATACGTGAATCAATATAAAATCTATTTGGAATGTCTATTTTCCTTACAAGCAGAGAGCTTCAAAATGAGAAAAATGCTAAATATTAAAATTTTTCATAACATTTTTGAATTTTTCACCAATAAAAGTAGAATATGTCACAAAAAGTAGAATATGTCACAAAAAAAATCTCGGAATCAGAATGATTAGGAAAAGCATTGCAGAGTTTTTAATGCTTAAAGTGACAGTGCTCAGATGTCCAACAAATGCTCTGGTCCTAGGTCATAATGGTCTGTTTCCTTAAAGGGGTACTCCGGTGCTTACACATCTTATCCCCTATCCAAAGGATAGGGGATAAGATGCCTGATCGGGGGAGTGCCGCAGCTGGGGACGCCCGTGATCATGCACATGGCACCCCGTTTGTAATCAGTCCCCGGAGCGTGTTCGCTCTGGGTCTGATTACGTTTGACCGCAGGGACGGCGGCATGTGACGTCACGCCTCCGCCCCGTGTGACGTCACGCTCCGCCCCTCAATGCAAGCCTACGGGAGGTGGCGTGATAGCTATCACGCCCCCTCCCGTAGGCTTGCATTGAGGGGCGGAGCGTGACGTCACACGGGGGCGGAGGCGTGACGTCACACGCTGCCGGCCCTGCGCTCGACCTTAATCAGACCCGGAGCGAACACGCTCCAGGGACTGATTACAAACAACGTGCCGCGTGCATGATCACGGGCGTCCCCAGCTGCGGGACTCCCGCGATCAGGCATCTATCCCCTATCCTTTGGATAGGGGATAAGATGCGTAAGCACCGGAGTACCCCTTTAAGGGGTTAAGCACATTTTTTGTGTTTTTTTTATTTTATGAACTCATTTGGTACTGTGAACTATTCCTTGTTAACTCTACAGAAAATTTTCTTTTTGTGATGCACATTTTTCCCTCCTTCGTTTTCATTTTTCAATTTCATTCCGTTATTTTAAACTATTTCTTGTTCTAGAGTGAAATTATCATTTCGGATAGCATTTATAACTGCGTTCTTATTATATAGTTACAGAAGAAGAGATTTACCAAAAACTGTGCTGAGACAGAAATTGCCCTTAGTAACTAATAAAATTGCTTCTTGAATTTAAAAAAAAAGGCCTCTGAAAAATTAAAGAAGCAATCTGATTGGTTGCTATGGGCAGCTGCTCCACTTTTACTCTGCACAGGTTTTGATACATCTCCCCCAACAATCTCTTTCAGCTGCAACATCTGCACCGTCTCCTACTAAAACATAAACACCACTTTCCCTCTCTGAAGTCTGAAACGACAGAAACACAAAAGGGAAAAGCTGACTGGACAAAGAAGATACACATGAAATTAATGCCGCCCAACCAAAAAACTAATCCATTAAATCCAAATGCATTTTTTTTTAATGTTTGGCAGAAAAGTAACGAAAATATTTGAATGTTTCCATTATTAGACCGTTTTCATTTTGGATTTCACTTGGATTACTGTCCTTTCTTTCTTTTTCATATTGTCTATTCAGATTAATGGATTTGTATGAATACATTTTGTTTGTAGCTTTGGATGAATCTGAATGTACAAATAAATACATTTTCGTATGAAAATCTATTCGTTATGAATTGTACTTGTCTGGTCATTAGGCAGACACACTTTTAAGAGTTGACTGGTTTGGGGGACAGCATTAAGTACTTCTGAACACGATTTATTGAGCACGAGCAAAGACTTTCACTGTTCTAAACACTACATATCACAATGAAAAGAAGTAACAACTATTAAAATATTGACGTTATTGATGGCGCTCTTGGTAGTAAAAAAAGGAGAGCAGCACTGGTGTCCTGGAAAACAAATCTTCCCTTATTCCATCCAAAACTGTATACACAAAGTGGCAACATTTTGACTATATTACAGGTGGGTTTTTCTAAAATTCTAAGGGATTCACCTATATCAGCTTAAATTGGCATTGTCGGATACAAAAACTTTTTATATATTGAACATCTTGGCAAAACATTAACCTTTCTCATATACTTCATAAGAAAATGTTATTTCATTTTTAAAGAAATCATGGCTTATAAAATCATGGCTTTGATTAAGCTGAAGCACAGGCATGGACAAGGTCCAGTAAGTGAGGGTGGGCTAGCACTCCTCTGTGCTCTCTTATGTCTGATAGGACTCCTCTGTGCTCTCCCCTGTCTGATAGTACCCCTCTGTTCTCTCTCCTGTCTGAAAGGACTCCTCTGTGCTCTCTCCTGTCTGATAATACTCCTCTGTGCTCTCTCCTGTATGATAGGACTCCTCTGTGCTCTCTCCTGTCTGATAGCACTCCTCTGTGCTCTCTCCTGTCTGATAGCACTCCTCTGTGCTCTCTCCTGTCTGATAGCACTCCTCTGTGCTCTCCCTTGTCTGATAGCACTCCTCTGTGCTCTCTCCTGTCTGATAGTACTCCTCTGTGCTCACTCCTGTCTGATAGGACTCCTCTGTGCTCTATCCTGTCTGATAGCACTCCTCTGTGATTTCTCCTGTCTGATAGCACTCCTCTGTGCTCTCTCCTGTCTGATAGGACTCCTATATGCTCTCTCCTGTATGACAGGACTCCTCTGTGCTCTCCATCCTGTCTGATAGGACTCCTCTGTGCTCTCTCTTGTCTGATAGCACTCCTATGTGCTCTCTCCTGTCTGATAGTACTCCTCTGTGCTCTCTCCTATCTGATAGTACTCCTCTGTGCTCTCTTCTGTCTGATAGTACTCCTCTGTGCTCTCTTCTGTCTGATAGTACTCATCTGTGCTCTCTTCTGTCTGATAGTACTCCTCTGTGCTCTCTCCTTTCTGATAGCACTCCTCTGGGTTCTCTCCTGTTTGATAGTACTCGTCTGTGCTCTCTCCTGTCTGATAGCACTTCTCTGTGCTCTCTCCTGTCTGATAGTACTCCTCTGTGCTCTCTCCTGTCTGATAGTACCCCTCTGTTCTCTCTCCCATCTGAAAGGACTCCTCTGTCCTCTCTCCTGTCTGATAATACTCCTCTGTGCTCTCTCCTGTATTATAGGACTCCTCTGTGCTCTCTCCTGTCTGATAGGACTCCTCTGTGCTCTCTCTTGTCTGATAGCACTCCTCTGTGCTCTCTCCTGTCTGATAGTACTGCTCTGTGCTCACTCCTATCTGATAGTACTCCTCTGTGCTCTCTTCTGTCTGATAGTACTCCTCTGTGCTCTCTTCTGTCTGATAGTACTCCTATGTACTCTCTCCTGTCTGATAGTACTCCTCTGTGCTCTCTTCCGTCTGATAGTACTCATCTGTGCTCTCTTCTGTCTGATAGTACTCCTCTGTGCTCTCTCCTGTATGATGATACTACTCTGTGTTCTCTCCTGTCTGATAGTACTACTCTGTGCTCTCTTCTGTATGATAGCACTCCTCTGCGATCTCTCCTGTCTGATAGTACTCCTCTGTGCTCTCTCCTGTCTGATAGTACTCCTCTGTGCTTTCTCCTGTCTGATAGCACTCCTCCGCGCTCCCCCCTGTCTGATAGGACTCCTCGATGCTCTCTCTTGTCTGATAGGACTCCTCTGTGCTCTCTCCTGTCTGATAGTACTCCTCTGTGCTCTCTCCTGTCTGATACGACTCCTCTGTGCTCTCTCGTCTGATAGTACTCCTCTGCGCTCTCTCCTTTCTGATAGCACTCCTCTGGGTTCTCTCCTGTTTGATAGTACTTGTCTGTGCTCTCTCCTGTCTGATAGCACTCCTCTGTGCTCTCTTCTGTCTGATAGTACTCCTCTGTGCTCTATCCTGTCTGATAGTACTCCTCCTCATAATTTCTATAAAAAGGAAATAACATTTTCTTATGAAGTATTTTAGAAAGGTTAATGTTTTTTCCATGATGCACAACATATAAAAAGTTTTTTTAATCTGACAGTGCCCATTTAAGTATGCCTTTACATGCCTCAAAAATACTATATGTTTAATTTAAATTAACTGTATTTGTGAGAGGGGACTAGCATATTTTATCCCCTCTATCCTCACATGATAGTCATTCACAGCACTCGAGTTGGTATACATGAGGAGGGTAGGGATACGCACCTGACAGTGCTGGATATACATACACGACATAATGGGGATATTGGTACGCTCCTGACAGTGCTGGGTCCTGACAGTGCTATACTCTAGACTTTGTCAATGGCTACAGTATAGCGTAATGTTGCACTTTGGGTAACAAATAAAAGACAACAGCTTGTTGCACTACGTTGGAGTCTGCTACTTGCATGCTGTAACCTTTTTTGTTGTTTGTTTCTATTCTTGATTGGCTGTCTGGACAGTTATCTGCACAGTACAGTGGCTTGGTCATGGTGCTGTCTCCTGCTTTACTTGTGTATATATATATATATATATATATATATATATATAGTTTTGATTAGTTTGAATATTTACCTATTGATTCTAGATATCCAAGTCCACAGACAGAGGTAAACATAACTGTCGGTATTGATGCCTGTGCCTTATGACATAAATACATTTACACTAACCTGTCTTGCAGTCCTTTTTTGCCCCCTTATTTAGGTGTACCTATATGGTCGGCCAAGGCACAACTTCCACATCCTTTATATGTACACATATACACAGGATCACAAATACAATTCACCAAGATAACTAGATCTCTGACTAAATCTGCTATTTATGAAGGATGTATATAATTTGTTTTAGTTTTAGTTAATTTGCTTAAGGAATATGACTTTATGTAGGTCCCAGGCATTTTGTGCCAATAAGCTTACAAGAGGTACAGGGTGGGCCATTTATATGGATACACCTTAATAAAATGGGAATGGTTGGTGATATTAACTTCCTGCTTGTGGCACATTAGTATATGTGAGGGGGGAAACTTTTCAAGATGGGTGGTTACCATGGTGGCCATTTTGAAGTTGGCCATTTTTAATCCATCTTTTGTTTTTTCAATAGGAAGAGGGTCATGTGACACATCAAACTTATTGGGAATTTCACAAGAAAATCAATGATGTGCTTGGTTTTAACGTAACTTTGTTCTTTCATGAGTTCTTTACAAGTTTCTGACCACTTATAAAATGTGTTCAATGTGCTGCCCATTGTGTTGGATTGTCAATGCAACCCTCTTCTCCCAGTCTTCACACACTGATAGCAACACCGCAGGAGAAATGCTAGCACAGGCTTCCAGTATCCGTAGTTTCAGGTGCTGCACATCTCGTATCTTCACAGCATAGACAATTGCCTTCAGATGACCCCAAAGATAAAAGTCTAAGGGGTAAGATCGGGAGACCTTGGGAGCGATTCAACTGGCCCACGATGACCAATCCACTTTCCAGGAAACTGTTCATCTAGGAATGCTCGGACCTGACACCCAGAATGTGGTGGTGCACCATCTTGCTGGAAAAACGTGCAAGCTTCAGTGCATAAAGAGAGAAACACATCATCATGTAGCAATTTTGCATATCCAGTGGCCTTGAGGTTTCCATTGATGAAGAATGGCCCCACTATCTTTGTACCCCATATACCACACCATACCATCAATTTTTGTGCTTCAACAGTATTGGAGTGATCTATCCAATGTGGGTTAGTGTCAGACCAATAGCGGTGGTTTTGTTTGTTAACTTCACTATTCACATAAAAGTTTGCCTCATCACTGAACAAAATCTTCTGCGTAAACTGAGGGTCCGGTGCCAATTTTTGTTTTGCTCATTCTCCAGCACCTGAAACTATGGATACTGGAAGCCTGTGCTGGCATTTCTACTGTGGTGTTGCTATCAGTGTGTGAAGACTGGGAGAAGAGGGTTGCATTGACAATCCAACACAATGGGCAGCACATTGAACACATTTTATAAGTGGTCAGAAACTTGTAAATAAGTCCTGAAAGAATAAAGTTATGTTAAAACCAAGCACATCATTGTTTTTCTTGTGAAATTCCCAATAAGTTTGATGTGTCATATGACCCTCTTTCTATTGAAAAAACTAAAGTTGGATTCAAAATGGCCGAATTCAAATTGGCCGACATAGTGACCACCCATCTTGAATGTTTTCCCCCCTCACATATACTAATGTGCCACAAACAGGAAGTTAATATCACCAACCATTCCCATTTTATTAAGGTGTATCCATAGAAATGGCCCACCCTGTACATCTGCTACTTCCAGGATTTTTTTTTTATTTATTTGACAATGCTACAGGGGCTGTAACATTAGTGTAATTCATAATATAGTGTCTGTACCTGTGTGTGACAGTTTTCTCACAATTCTTCTGTGATTTTCACCCCAATATTTATTTTTAACAGCATACAAAATTACTATTGTCTCAGATTTTTCCCAGCTTGCAATGCGGCAGAGACCTGACTCACTAGTCAGCTGATGACAGGGAGCCTGTCTGCTTCAATGGGTGGAGCGATCGATTGGTGGGGGAGAGATCAATCTGCAACTAATGCAACAGCTGTAGGCACCCTGATTGAAAACCACAGGTCTTTTGAATGGATGCAGCTCATTTATGTTTCAATGGGTGGGGTGGCTGATGTGTGGGAGGGAGGAAAATGGAATTATGGAATTTGTAGGCATAGAAGAAAAGTCAAACAGGAAATACCAGTTCACAAAAAGCTAGCCACAGTGTTATGGTAATCTCACAACATAGCCATTTAGCCCCAAGACAAGCGCAGATCATTCCTAAGAATGTCCATCACTATCAGCCAGGTACGTACTAAAATCACCTTATGATGGATAACCCCTTTAAGGGTGATCCAGCCTTATAAAATGGATGGCCCATCCCCAGGATAAGCCATCAATATTAGACTGGCAGGGGTCCAATTCCTGATACTCCCTGCCAATTAGGAGTTTGAAGGGACCACAGAGCTTGTGCCTGTGCCAACATACTTTCAGCAGCAGTGTTGCAACATATTGCTGCCTTGTGCCATTCAAGTGAAAAGGGCAACATTGCACCACCGCAACTAATACAAACAAGCCATAAAGGTATGAGCACAAGTGAAGAGGCTGTAGCTTTCACACAAGTTTCACAGCCCCTTCAAACAGGTGTCACAACTGAGTACTTGTGGTCAAGCAAACAGATACCTGTTCAGATACCTGCTGCCGCAACCACCATTCATATGCATTACATCCACTGCTTGAAAAGAAGAAAATGGATGCTGCACAAGAGTCCAGGAGCGGAGCCTGACCTCTGCCCTGCTGCAGGTGGTGACATCAAGATTCATTGCTGTGTGCAATGGAGCAGAGGAGAAAAGAGGATAGCTAAATGGATTTTCTCACATACTTTCCAATGATCTGTGCTGATATGACAAGTAATAATATTAGTTGTGCCAAAAAGATGGATCTAGGGGTGCACAAAAAGAATGTTAATCTTGGAGCTAATTAGAGCTAATTAGATTATAGAACTGCTCCAATAACAATTAGAAGGTGTAAATTATTGTAAATATTCTCATGTACCTGCATTCTACAGGGGGAGGGGGAGGGGGTCTACATGGCTAACCGGGGAATATAGCTCATCAATATTATATGGTTAGATAATACATTTATTGGGAGTCTAAGCACATTTTGTCTATTACAGCAGTGACAGTGCTGGATAGCTGACATAACATGAAGTAAATAAAATATACCTAAGAAGCTTCATAGGCATCAGGTAACCCCTAAAAACTCAATCTTCTAATCAGCTGTCCATGTGTCCTAGGGGCATAGCCCAGCTGCTGAAGTGCAGGATGAAAGGGGAGGGGTTGGGGAGCAATGATGGATACTTGGAAAGAGGTAGTACTTCAGCAGCTGGACTATGCCTCTAAGAAACTTGCATGGTGGATGAAAACACTTTTGGTGATGCCTATAAACAACATTTTGGGTATGTTTCAATTCAACTAATTTTGCCTCAGTTATCCAGCACTTTAATAGCCAAATGTGCTGATAAACTCCCTTCAACACAGAGAAATATTCAAAAAAAGCCCTCTAAATTACGTCTTGAAGATAAATTGAAGACCATACCTGCGAAATGATTCTGATATGTAGCTACCACAGCTCTGCCCATTGTATATATGAATTACTCGGCATCCACAACATTCCCTATTGCTTCCATATAGGCAATGCTGAGGTTATACATGAAAAGCATCTTTGCTTTGTGTTGAGTAAGTGCACTGTTTGATCGTCAGACACATATGGCCATGTGCTTTTCTAAGATAACCATGACTACGCCTGCAAGTGTTTCATTTTAACCTGGCCAGCCATTCAAAGGAATTGTGCGAGCGATCATCAAATGTTTGACTAAGTCTGCAGTGTTTGTTGCCGATGAGGTAATGAAGAACCAGGCATTCAGTCTGTGTCCACTCCCAGTAATACAAGGCACACATGAATGAAGGCAGTTGTAGGTTTTGCAATTATTTCTTCTCCCAAGTGTGTTTATTCAGGTACTGCAGGTGCCCCAGTGCACACGCCAATATTATTTTATGTCTCTCAACACTACACACATTTCATTTTACTGTTCAACAAAGAGATACATGAGATGTTCCTCACTAGAAAAACATAAGTAGGTTATGAAACAACAAAGATGTCAAAGACTTGAAGAATCAAAGGGAATATTGAACCTTCCATCCATCTGGTTACAAACAAGAATTACATCGGACATACGCCAACCTTTGTAGTATTTTTGGAGTTTCAAATATATTTAGAAGTTTCATATTTCAAAGGCGATTCTTTGCAGCTAGGACAAACCTAATAAGCAATGCTATACAATGGATGGTTCCTAAAATGATTGACTTATATTATCAGGGAATCCTTGTACATCACTTTTACAAGTTAACACGGCGGAATTTGGCAGAAGAATTCAGGTGGAGCTTTCACAGTAATTTACTGAAAATTGATTTGAATAGGATTCTGCAACCCCATTCAGAAAGCAGAATCTCCGCAGCAGGCATTCCACCAAGGAAATTCGGTTTTCAGATTTGTGCCTGGTAAACTGTTGGTACAGCCTAAGGGAATGGTCACATGGTAGGAAAATGTGCGGAATGTCCACCCGGAAAACACAGGCATACATTCCGGGAAGTCTCATAGTTGGCAATGTATTTCCAAGCGAAATCCACAGAAAGAATAGACATGTGTATTCTTTCTGTGGACAGCGGAATTGGGATATGCGCGGCAAAAACATCTGCCTCAGGATTCCACAGTTTGCACAATGCAGCAGAATCCAGAATTGAAATTAATGGGACTCTGCTGCAGCGGAATGTCCGTGTGGAATATTGCTGCGGAATTCTGCATCAACATTCCATGATGTGAACATACCCTGATAAAGCATGTTACTTTGAACGCTTTGTAACCTTCAGTATGTTCATCTCATGTACTATATTGCCATACTTACTTTGCAAGTCCAGGATTTCAGATGATCAACCTGAGGTGAAATGAAGTGCGGCTGAGTATTCATGATCAGGAATGGTATCAAGAGCAGGCAGCCAGGCATAATGGTGAATTGGAGGCTAAAAACAGCCCCAGTGCACAAAATGGCTAATTTGCATATGAATACAAATTATTAACTCCCACCCCTTAAAACTTCCCTTTTATTAGAGTTTGTTAAAAAGGTGTGTGATAAAACCAATGTATAGATGTTGGTAATATATGTATTTTAAGCCTACTGGCTTTCAGTATCGCTGGAGCTGCAGTATCCACCTAACAATACTAGGGGTCCATTCCCTCCTGATGACGCTGCAGACGCAATGAAAGATGTAGAGGGGGCACGCATATTGGTTTTAACATTGGTTACGATGTCTGGTATTGTTAGATACTGCAGATCCACAAATACTGAAAGCCAGTAGGCTTAAAATACATATATTACCAACATCTATACCTTGGTTTTATCACACACCTTTTTAACAAACTCTAATAAAAGTGAAGTTTTAAGGGGTGGGAGTTAATAGGGTTTTTTTTTTGTACCCCGAGCTTAGGCCCGTGGGTTTGGTTATTGATTTATTGTCCCCTTACTCACCTGGGGTACAGAGTAAAGTTGTTTTATCAGATGTACATATAACAGTAACATGCACTAAAAGGCTATACCAGCAGTTTAAGGCACAACCCTGGTGATAGATTCCTTTTAAAGGGGTCATCTCAACCGGATGATGGTTTGCCATGACTGGGTATCCACTAGCCAGATGCCTTATTGGAGCATATGGATGTCAAAAAGAGAGGCTGATTTGATCTGTTTTAGGCCCTGAACTTGAGTGTTATACTCTTCCACACTCTAGTGGCGACCATAGGTTTACTGCTGATTTTAACATCAGAACTAGTGTTGGACCACTGAGCAATTTTCTTGAACCTTAGTTTTTCTCCGTCCTGGATTCATAAACCAAGAGGTTCCAGATTAACTGATAATTTTTTTATATGCTACCAAATATGCGGCATACATGTAAACCAACCTGGAGTTACCTAGTCTACTGAGTTAAATGTAATAAATAATGGGCATATCCTCATTGACCTTCATTTCAGACTAGCAAGAAGCT
Organism: Hyla sarda; assembly: GCF_029499605.1. NCBI lineage: Eukaryota > Metazoa > Chordata > Amphibia > Anura > Hylidae > Hyla > Hyla sarda. Next base: position 370,946,561 of record NC_079189.1, on the reverse strand, counting down.
TGCTTGCCCAATAAAAGTAAAAAAAAAACTGCATTTTGCTAATATTGCAAAGTTGAATTAACATTTATTGAGAAGGTGAGCATCTAATTTCATTATGTTAAAAACTTGTTGACTGCACAGCTTCCAGAGCTAATGTAATTGTACTGTAATGAAATAAGAAGCAGTTGCATACTTTGCTGTGAGTGTCCCTTTCTAGTCACTGACTGAACCAGACCAGGGGCTAACACTCTCCTAGCGATATTAGTGTGCTGTCTATTGAAGATATCCCACCTTGAGCTCTGTCATTTACCAGCATAGAAGATTGCCTTCACCTTGAATATCATATTTTTGAAATTATAAAATAGTAGTATATAAACTCAAAAGTTTAGATCAGATGAGGTCATAGTGCTGAAACCCCCACTAATCATTAAAGTTGTAGTGTAGAGAAAGGTATCTTCAGTCCATTGTGTCCGGGCTGAAAAAAGAAAATAAACTTTAACTCACCTTCCTGAGTTCCCCCATAGCGCTGCTACAGCCGTTTGGTCCTCTGGTCTGGGACATCACTGTGGCCAGTGATAGGCTGAGCACAGTGTGACGATCCATGCACAAGGAAGAAGACTGGACCGGAGGACCGAACAACTGTAGCACCACTATGGGGGAACGCGCGAAGGTTAGTTAAAGTTTCTCTTCTTTTTTCTTTTTTTTAGCCCAAGCACAACAGGCTGGGAATACTTTTCTCTACACTATTCCTTTAAATATAGCTGGGGGAAGCACACGGCTGTACGCTTCACTCCTCAGCTTGCCACTCAATCTGACTGCAGGACACAGCCCTTACGACTTATAAAGGAGACAATTTCTCATAATGAGTCAGATCAGCTGCTAGTCGGGGAGTGAAGTGCGAAATTATAAGCTTCTCCTGGCTAATGATCGGAGGATCTCAGCACTATGACCCCAATGAATCTAAATTTTGTCATGTCTGTGTGACATGTCATAAGTTTATTTAAATAAAAGTAGCACTTTAAATATTTTTCTGATACAGTTACCTATTTTTTCTATAATGAAAAGTTAAAGTCAAACTTAGGTTCTGTTTACACTGTAGTGCCAGACCCATCAAATGAGGGCAATAAAAGGGAGAAAAAAGACAAAGGAGAGGACAGCGCCTCGTGGGTATAGTTTCCCACACGATCCCTGTGTGATGTGTGCTCACCTGGGGAAAGTCTTGAAAAAAGCATGTCACCCCTCTGTGTGGGTCAGACATGAGATCTCAGGCTGCAGCCTGCGGAAACTTGGCCGAAACACTCAGGTAGAGGTTGGCAGGAATTGCAGTTGCTTAAGGAGGAAAAGATGTTCTGCAGCGGCGCTGCCCTTCAGAGATCGATTTCAGTTCCAGTACAGTTTAATAAAAGTATTTACATTTATTTGTGCATACATACAAGAACAAACAAGCAAGACACATTTCGGGGTTTAGTTAACCCTTTCTCAATTGCAGATTAAAAAGTTGTCTCCAATTGAGAAAAGGGTAACCTAACCCTGAAACGCGTCTTGCTTGTCTGTCCTTGTATGTATGCACAAATAGATGTGAATACTTTTATTAAACCGGACTGGAACTGAAATCGATCTCTGAAGGGCAGCGCCGCTGCAGAACATCTTTTTCTCCTTCAGCAACATAAAATGAGGGACACCAATGGTGCTTGATGGACCCCAATGATTTACAATGCAGTCCACCACAGTGTCTGTTGTTTTGATTAAAAAAACAGCGCTGCATGCTGCACTATTCCTTCCATCTAGTATGACTTAACTACTGACAGATGCCTTTGACAGTACTGTGCATGCAGCCGTATTCAGCATTACAGTATAGGACAGAACTGGATTAAAAAAAATCATCTTTGCACTGGTATATCTCTGACAGCAGATGACAGTGATGGAAATGACTGCACACACTCCCCTGTTTCAAGAAGGAAATGTTTTATATTCTATAGCAGGGGTGGACAAATGATGGTAGATTTTCCAATCTACTTAAACCACTCCACAAGGAGCCTTGATGAATATGACAGATCTGTTATCAACCATTTTATCATTGACTTATAGTATGTCAGATTTCCATTTCTTTTATTTAATAGAATAGCACAGCACATTATGTTATTCTGTTGTAAAAGAAATGTGAATGAAGCCCAGTTGCTTTCAGCGTTAGGGAATATTCTTGTTTCCTGACCTAGTGATACTCACTCCATTGTTACAGTATATGACCCTCAATCCAATCTAAACATACTGACAAACACAAGATAGAGGGCACTACTGAAAAGAGGGACCAACACCTATGCCCAGCTGTATAACAGCATATAAAAAGGAGCCTAACGAACTGTCACTGTGGTCACGCGGAGTCCTGGTGCCCTTGAGTCCGGGGGTGCTGGGGACCAAGAAACCCAAAGTCACTCAACAATATACAAATGAAGACAAACAGGTACCCGCACTCACCGCGAGCAAACGGCAAACCGACTCTCCTGGACTCTAGGAAATTCCTGGCATCAGGCTGGTAGCAGAGCGCTCAGAGTGGAGGCGACTGCCGGCAAAGTTTCGTGCAGGACGCGCTTCTTACGGCCTCGTAGAGGCCAGGAGAGTCAGTTTGCTGTTTCCTCACGGTGAGTGCGGGTAACTGTTTGTCTTCATTTGTATACCAATCTAAAGATAGTAAAGGCAAACCTCTCTTCTGTTGTGAAACCTGCATCTTCTGAACTAAACACAAGAGGCATCTTATAACTACCACCCTTCTTAATGAAAGAGAAGTTATTTGTTCTGCTTACATTTCCTTACTTTATCATGTACTTGTTACTGCCGGTAATGAACACACACGGATATGTTGTCTCTGTAAAATAAATGACGAGTTATGGATATTCTACTCTTCCAGCTCATTCCTGTATTACATTGCTAAGGAAACTAAAACGTGGCATCCTGCTGTGTTGGTAATTGCTGAAAGGCACTTGCATTGGTCGGTTCCCTACAGAAATATTGTATTTATGAATAATGATATTGAGTTGTGGTAATATTTAATTAAAGTCAATGCTTAGCTGTGTGGCTGCAGTGCTGTGGATAAAACAGAACTGCGAAGCATTACTTCACTGAATATGCAATTTATAAAGGCAATATTTATACAAAAAGATCAATGAGCATTTATATGGAAAATGGATAGTGACAAAATACTATTATGGGTTCACTTCTACTTTAGCATGATATGCTTCCTAAATTAATAAATAAATACGACTTTTGACAGGTTCATTGTCATGTGAATGTGTAATAATAATTTTTCTAAAAGAAAAAAAGGAAAAAAGCCAAACATCACTATTCTGGCTATTTTTTTTCTCTTCAAACAGACATTATAATGAATCCCTAAAATTTCAATGGGACGGCCATCATGGGTAAAAGTGTCCATAGCTGTTTTTTGTTGTATTTTTTTTTTTTGAAGAATTGAGACTCATTTGACTAATTTTTCTGCCCTGTCAAAAAAACGGGATCTTGTTTTTTGTACAATGCACGCCTATAGCAACAGGATGTTGTTGCATGCCGTTTCCTGTTTGGCATCTGTTTTTTCTAATAAAACTTTTGACTTCAACACCTCTAAAAAAGGAAGCTTACATAAATAAATAAATACACAAATGAAGGGATCAGCTTGAAAAGTGATGTAAACTGATACAAAAAGAATTGACAGTTGATCTAGTTCCCAGTTGCTATATGAGTTCACATTACAAAATATGACAAATAATAATGTAAGGGAAAAGTCTGTAAAAAGTAATAGTAATTGTTAATTATTGAAATGTCCTAAATATGTTCTCGTACCGTTTTGTGAGCCGTAAAAAACTGAGGGAAAAAGACCAAAAGCAAACAAGGTGAAAATAAGGATCAAAACCAGCGTGTGAACATACCCTTAGGCTGCTTTAACACATTAGAAAACTAAATGGCAGTACAATAGATACAAAACTGCCATTTGTATCTAACAATGGGCCTCATTTACTAAGAGTTTGGGGTTTTTACTAGTGGGAAATGTTGTTTTAGACTTGCAGGATTCCTCTCTATTTACTATTGGGAAAAGTCGGGAACATTTTCTGACCAGCTTTTTCTAGGTCGATATTTCCAGCCATTTACCCACAGGATTTGCTGTTAATTCAATAGTAAATCGGTCGGGTTGTGAAACCACGCCCCTTTTCGGGTCGGCCATGCCACCTTTGCGACAGACCACGCCCCCTTTTCGGCTTTTCACAGTGCAATGTCGGGTTTGTTGGATTTTCCAGGCGCACACTGTCGCAAACTGGCGCAGACTGGCGCAGACATGTCTCAGACACTCTGCGCCAAAATAACCAGACAAAAACGGGTCAGTTTCAGCTTAGTAAATAAGGCCCAATGTGTTCTAATAAATTCTTTGGAAAAGTGGCTGTCAGTTCAGATAGCTTAAAAAAAAATGGCCGTAATTCCAACATTGGACAACTCAATTTCTACAGGCTTGAGTATGAATTCAGTCATTCTACATCTGTGTTTAACTAAACTTCCCTGCTCATCTAATAATCCTTCAGACTAACTCAGTCTACAGAATAAAGTGATAAATCACTGTCTATATGCAAACCACATTACTCTTATAGCTTTCTACCCCTTACTTCCAGTGCTACAATATTATTTTCCATATCTATCAAGCACTGTATTAGAGGTGATAATGTTCATGATTTCAAGTATATATATATAGTGACATGGATATTACCCCTGTTTGGCTTCCATTTAGTGCAGGTCCTGGTACTCAGGTGTCAGTGCCCGCCTGCTCTATGTTTACACCTATACTGTATTGCAGCTTTCTCCTAACAGCTGGCCTATAGTGGGGCAACCGCTCCAAAAAAGAGTGATAACAGACACCTTAGGAACCTTTCCCTCGATCACCTGCAACATCCCATATCTCAACAGCTCATTCTTCTACACATCATTGGCTTGTCAGACAAACAAACAATACAACAGGGTTGCAGCTTACATAAATCATGGCAGTGCCCAATAAAGCCAGCTTCCTTGCAATAATGGCAAGCAATGAGGCTGAGGGGCCAAAAAACTTGGGTCTCCATTTTTTTAAATTTCCTAACCTGTGTAAAAGTGTTTTAACTTGTAACAATTTTACAGCCGAAAATCATGAAATCTATACATCACTATAATGATAGAGAATGATGATAAAATAATTCAGCTCTATAAACAAAATGAAGAAATTTCAGAACAATGGAAACTAACATGTCTGTAGTGAACTTAGGGAAGTCTTATACGACATGGTCACTGGCATTGAGCCTTGTACTGTATCTGAAATCCATGAAATCTGTAATCCATGAATCCTGAAATTGATTTTAAACCAATTTCTGCTGTTTACCGCAACAAAAGATAAAGTATAGATGCAATACAGATAGGGCAATAACGCACAGTTATCAGATGCAGTAACCATATTGTATATATGTTTATTGTATATATGTCTATTGGGAGGTGAGGCCCAGAGACTGGTCTGAGTGACATTAGGGCCACTCTGCAAGTGGGTCGTTCCCCCTGTGGGCATTGGTGTTGCAGCGGTGGTGGTTGCCACCCAGTTTTACGCCATTTTATGCTAGGGATGTTAGAGACCCACTCTAAATACAGTCATGGCCATAAATGTTGGCACCCCTGAAATTTTTCAAGAGAGTGAAGTATTTCTCACAGAAAAGGATTGCAGTAACACATGTTTGTCTATGCACCTTTATTCTCTTTGTGCATATGGGAACTAAACCAAAAAAGGGAGGAAAAAAAGCAAATTGGACACAATGTCACACCAAACTCCAAAAATGGTCTGGACAAAATTATTGGCACCCTTTAAAAATTTTGGGAAAAATAATATTGTTTCAAGCATGTGATGCTCCATAAAGGGTAGCTCGCACCATCCTAATTTTTTTTTTCTGTCCCTGCCTATTGCCGATCTATCCCTAACCCCCTCCCTTCTTTTAATTTTTATTTTTACTATATAAAAAATGCCTTTTGTCTGCCTGGCAGTGTGCTCACTACCAGGCAGACTTCCCCAGCAGGCACCACGTCACTGATGCCTGCTGCGGGGAGACTTCCGCCCTTAGTTCATCTACACAGGGTGCCTCCAGCTGTTTCACCACTACAACTCCCAGCTTGCCCTGACATCTATTGGCTGTCAGGGCATGCTGGGAGTTGTAGTATTGAAAAAGCTGGAGGCACCCTGTGTAGATAAACTATTAGTTAGTTACAAGCGGCGCTGCGGCACTACGGCGCTAGCCCGTTCCCCCCCCCCCCCTGCGCGCGCGCGCTACGGCGCTAGCCCGTTCCCTCCCCCCCTCGCTACGGCGCTAGCCCGTTCCCTCCCCCGCCCCCGCATACCCCATTCCCTCCATCACAAACCCCCCCTCCCGCATACCCCGTTCCCTCATTACACTTACAGTTACTGCAGAGTCCGGCAGCGGACATGCAGGGACAGCGGCGATGTGTGGGAGAAGTGGCCTCCCAGCCAGTGGCCGGGAGCCAATGCGCTCGCTCCCGCCTGTTTGATTGATTGACAGGCAGGGAGCGAGTGCAGCCTAACTGAAAAAGGACTGATTGCCAGGCCAAAATCAGTCCTTTTTCAGGCGTGACATCACGCCAGGCTGCAGCCGGCCACTAGGAGGGTGACCCCTAGTGGCCGGTTTTTAAATGTAAATTAAACCATTTTAATGTAAAAACTAATAATTAAAGTATATTAGAGATATGTTGTAGTACATAAGTACTACAACATATCAAAAAATAAAGTTGGTGACAGTGCCCATTTAAACTCACCTGGGGCAAGTAACAGGTGTGGGCAATATAAAAATCACACCTGAGAGCAGATAAAAAGGAGAGAAGTTCACTTAGTCTTTGCATTGTGTGTCTGTGTGTGCCACACTAAGCATAGACAACAGAGAGAGGAGAAGAGAACTGTCTGAGGACTTGAGAACCAAAATTGTGAAAAAATATCAAGGTCCATCTCAAGAGATATAGATTTGCCTTTGTCCACAGTGCGCAACATTATCAAGAAGTTTGCAACCCATGGCACTGTAGCTAATCTCCCTGGAAGTGGATGGAAGAGAAAAATTGATGAAAGGTGTCAACGCAGGATAGCCGGATGGTGAATAAGCAGCCCCAAACAAGTTCCAAAGATATTCAAGCAGTCCTGCAGGCTCAGGGAGCATCATAGCGTGAACTATCTGTCGACATTTAAATGAAATGAAACATTATGGCAGGAGACCCAGGAGGACCCACTGCTGACACAGAGACATAAAAAATACAGACTACATTTTGCCAAAATGAACTTGAGTAAGCCAAAATCCTTCTGGGAAAACTTCTTGTGGACAGATGAAACCAAGATAAAGCTTTTTGGTAAAGCACATCATTCTACTGTTTACCGAACATGGAATGAGACCTACAAAGAAAAGAACACAGTACCTACAGTGAAATATGGTGGAGGTTCAATGACGATTTGGGGTTGTTTTGCTGCCTCTGGCACCTTGAATGTGTGCAAGGCATTATGAAATCTGAGAATTACCAACGGATTTTGGGTCGCACTGTAGAGCCCAGTGTCAGAAAGCTGGGTTGGCATCCAAGATCTTGAGTCTTCTAGCAGCACAATGACCCCAAACATACATCAAAAAGCACCCAAAAATGGACAGCAACAAAGCACTGGAGAGTTCTGAAGTGGCCAGCAATGAGTCCAGATCTAAATCCCATTGACACCTGTGGAGAGATCTTAAAATTGCTGTTGGGAAAAGGCGCCTTCCAATAAGAGAGGCCTGGAGCAGTTTGCAAAGGAAGAGTGGTCCAACATTCCGGCTGAGAGGTGTAAGAAGCTTATTGATGGTTATAGGAAGCAACTGATTTCAGTTATTTTTTCCAAAGGGTGTGCAACCAAATATTAAGTTAAGGGTGCCAATAATTTGGTCCAGACCATTTTTGGAGTTTGGTGTGACATTATGTCCAATTTGCTTTTTTTCCTCCCTTTTTGGTTTAGTTCCAATACACACAAAGGGAATAAACATGTGTATAGCAAAACGTGTTACTGCAATCCTTTTTTGGGAGAAATACTCAATTTTCTTGAAAAATTTCAGGGGTGCCAACATCTACGGCCATGACTGTAGGTGGCCTTGATGTGGCGAGTGGGCTTGTACTTGTTGATCAAAATGTATACTAACAACCTGTTAGTTTTTTAATTTATGCTGAGAAGCAAGTAGATCAAAATACAAATTGTGCATGTGCGACCATGTCTGTTTTCTCTACTTGAATTCACCATATTGTATATGACCACCATAAAGGAACAAAAAGGTTACTCAACCTTGCAGGTGGTTAGGACATAGGGGGATAAAATTTGTGTATGCATTTGCGCAGTTCATCGGACACACTCTGTTTATTATACATTCAGTCATATACAGTGTAAATTACGTGAAATTGGCAGCAACTGTAATGAATCATTTACAAGCCCAAGGTAGAGAATTAACTAGATCTGGAGGCTTAGTAACACTTTATAAGTGTAGCTGTAAATAAGGACACCTGCATAAAGCCTTCATGTGGCTATGAAATCAGCTGTATATCAAGACATCAACAAATAATGGAGATACCAGAATATGAAAGAATAGTGTATGATATACTCACCCCCCAGTGACTGAATGCATTTTAGTGGGATTAGAATAATTTTTTTGTTTGAAGATACCAGATTGGTAATAGCTTGTGAATCATGTTTTATTTACTTGGAGATTATTCTGTTTTGTTAATGTGAATATTTTGTGTTTCTGCATTTGTTTTCTGCCAGTGCATTGGTGTCACTAAGGCCATGATGGAATTTCCGTGCGGAATTCTGCAGATTGATTTCAATGGGATTCTGCTGTACTGTGCACATGGTGGAATCCTGATTCCAGAGTCCACTGAAATAATAGACAAGTAATGCATTGCCGTCTATGAGACAGCTCATTTCCGAGCGGTTCTAGCAACGGCATGTTCTGCGGAAATGTTCTTTAGTGGCCCAGCCATATTCCTGGCTTGAACTCAATCAAAAATCCCTGGAAAGACCTAAAAATGGCTTCCACTGATGGTCCCCATTCAACCTGACAGAACCTGCAAAGAAGGCTGGCAGAAAATCCCAAAATCTAGGTGTGCAAACCTCGTCAAATGATACCCAAGAAGACTGGAGGCTGGAATAATTGCCAAAGATGCTAAGTACTTAGGTAAGGGTATAAATACCAATGTCAATGCAGTCTATATTTTTAGTTGGTATATACTCTCTGGGGGAGATTTTTCAAAACCTGTGTAGAGGAAGAGTTGTGCAGTTGCCCACGGCAACCAATCAGATTGCTTATTTCATTTTTCACAGGTCTCTTTAAAAATGAAAGAAGTGATCTTATTGGTTGCCATGGGCAACTGCACCATTCTTCCTCTGCACAGTTTTTGATAAATCTCCCCCTGAATGTACAAATTGGGTCCCAGGAATGAGTAAACATAGCACCAGATTGTAGCCAATATCCAATATAGGGTCTAAATCTTCAACTTGCGGGACCTACACCCTATTAGGTAAATAGCACAAGTATAGGCTTCTTATAATATTTAAGATAAATAGCACAGGTATAGGCATCTTCTGTATATTTAAAGGAAAACGGTCATCCTGTTCACCCACATTAAACTCAATACACTGGGTTACAGTGTAGGTGAACAGGAGATCGATGAGGGGTCACTGAGTTTAATACGTACCTATAGTCTGCAGCTGAGCACTCACGTGACCAGCGCCAATGAATATTCAAATTCACCTGATGGGCCTGCCTCCTGTGTGCAATTCAGCGGGGATAGAGAAGGATCTTCGGAGGGTCACAGCTCCAAACTACAAGTACGTATTTAACTCATTGACCCCTCATTGGTCTCCTGTTCACTTACACTGTAACCCAGTGTATTGGGTTCAATGTGGGTGAACAGGATGATCGTTTTCCTTTAAAGGGAATGTGTCACCATTTAATTTTTTTTATAAATAAAATTATTCTATCAAGATAAAGCATTTCATCTATGTATTTCGTTTTAGGACAATGTAGTTTTAATGTTATTTATTAACATATATACTATATATTAATGTGTGTAATGTGGGCTGCCATTACTGTAGCCTCTTTGTGGTGTGTCACTTCACACCACCTACACAGTTGCTTTATGGCAGGCACAGTGCATAAGAAAGTTAAGACTGAGATTGTCTCATAGACATGCATTCACTGCTCACTGCACATGTGCCTAGCACAGGCTGGGTGAAATATAAGGGGGAGCCAGCACCATTTTTTTGAAGTCTGAGGAGCAGTCACCTTTCAAGAGACATCTAGTCTGTTTTTTACCACTCTTCAGACACCAACAAAATGGTGACAGTGGAATTGAAAAAACTACAAAACCCCCACCCCCTCTCATTTGCACATAGACAGAGGAGGAAGGTAGACAGGCAAGTTCTAGTTTGCAGCAGCCGCCAGACAATTTGCTTGCTTTCCCCAGATTCCTCATGTTAGGCTCCCTCTGCTGGTCAACAGTGGGACATATGACAAGTTATTTTTTTTATTTATTTTTTTCTAAAAATATTTAAAAAATTGGAAAAAATTATTTAAACTCAAAAAAAAAAAATCACACTTGGTTATGAATCATTTCCCAACATGTGAATCAAGGCTATGTGTAATGTCTGTTCATTTGTTTTTGTGTTTTTACGTCTTGGGGTCTGTTCAGACATAGTACATAGTACATGCACTGATCATAGAGTACATGATCACTAATCTAGTGTTTCCTCTGTGCTTTACCATTTGTCTTTAGTGTCCTCTTTGGTTACTCACTGATCTGTGTCCTCTGAACTTAATCTGTTTATGTTAGTTATCTGTGTGAACAGTGTTCTATGTTTCCTGAACAGTTTAGTATTTAGCATTCAGTTCTTCCGTTCATCCCCTGCATCTCCTGGATTCTGCTGTTTACTTGTTTTATATCTAGTTTTGTTCATTTTATCATGTCTACTGCTTATCTGGATTCCGGTTTATGAACTGTTAGTACACTGTATTCTGCCGTTTGCCTGTATATATTGTGTCTTGTATTTCTGCTTGTTTTGTAGTTTTCCTGTTCTGTTTCTGGCCTGTGACCGACTATGGATATTATCATTTGTTTTTACGCCCACTGCACTTTAGCGCAGGTAGGGACCAACACCGTGGTTGTCAATCCGCCGTTTAGGGCGGCAAGTTAGCAGGGAGAGTGGTTATTAGGGAAAGCTTAGGGCTCTCTTCTCCCTGTCCACCCAGTCGGTCATGACACTATGGCTAGCAGTTACTAAAAGAAGCAGCATGGATTCTCCTACTGTGCTGAAAAGATTAGCAGTGACCTACTGAGAAGAGTGTCTTAAAGTGCCTATACATAATAGATTAAAGGTGTTGTCATGTTATCAAATGTTTTTTTTTTTTTTTACAAAGGACCCAGGTGCGACAAAGATGAAAAATAAATAACCCATACTCTTCTGTCCCTTGCTCCTACTGTTACAATTGCTCCTGGTCCCTGATGCTCTTAGTTTCTTCCTGCTTCCAATCATCTGCCTACCCTGCAGAAACTGCCCACTAGTCACAGGTCAAGAAGGGTCACTGCTGTGGCCAGTGATAGGCTGAGCAAGCACTTCCTCTAGGGTTCACATGTCAGAGGAAGCAGGAAGAAGGAGAGAGCACCAAAGACCAGGAACAGTTGGACCAGCAATTGAGTATGAGTATTTTTATATCTGCAGCACCTGAGAACTTTGTATATGAAAGATTTTGTCTCAGGCAACCTTTTTGTATGGCGATAAAAAATGGTAAATTTTAACTAAAAAAAATAGTTTGTTAGGTAAATTTACCAACATATGATTGATTGTTTTGGCCGACCAATGACAAACCATTATCATCTGAAAAGAAGTTGGTTGTGTTTGAAATTTTAGGCTCAGAAGTTGGATGAAAGATCTTTTGCTTAGGAAAGATCTCTCATCCATAAATGGTCTTTTGAGAAAGAATATTCCAAGGATATTCTGAGAACATTTCCAAAATATTCACAGAAAGATCATTGTTCTTCGCCTGGTGTCATTGATCATGTATGGTCAGTCTGAACAAGCATAAGGGTACGTTCACATGAGCAGACCCACAGTGTATTTTACACTGCAGATCCGCTGGCAATACGCCGCTCCGAGCAGACACACTGCGATATGCGACTCACAGCGTGTACGCGCAGTATACTCGCACATCGATGCAGCTCTTGGCCTAGCTCATGGAGCAGGGGGAGTGGCCACGATGCGTGCAAGTACACCATGCGTGCGCGGCAAATCGCACATCGCAGTGTGTCTGCTCCGAGCAGGCATGTAAAGCCACCATGCAGCGGTCCTTCAGCGGGGGATCTGCTGTGTAAAATATGCTGTGATTCCGCTCATGTGAACGTACACTAATGGCTAATATGGACTAAAATGTGTGTGGCTGTGAGACAATAGTTCGCTAGGTGATCATTTGATGTTTGTTCAATGTGTATGGCCACCTTTAGGGTATGTTCACAGGAAATTGACTTTTTTATTCAAGGGTGACAATGTGGATGTTACTGTAGAGTCTTTAACTGCTCCCACATTGGGCAATAAAGATTAGTAATAACCTACCGGGAAGAATGTCTTAGAAAAAAAAAAACAATCCTCCGCTCTGGGAAATCTCACAAGTCCTGATTTGCCTTAAGACACAGATAACGTAAGGTGATCTCAGCGTACATATTTTGCAAGTAAGCTTCTTATCCATGAGCAATATATATGGATTGCTATCCGTCATTGTATAATTGTGATAAGCAGACGCTTTAGTTATATGATGTTATGGAGTAAGGCTGTGCGTAGACTTTGAACCTGGTTAAAGTCTGAAAGCATTATTTAGAAATGTTTAATAGTGCTGCGTTGGCACTGGGCGACCAGGTTAACGTACAATGAAGCTGTGGGGAGATACATGCTTATTCATGTCTCCTAGCATGACTGGTACATTAAACAGCTCCTGAACATGATGTCCTAATGTAAGTTGCACACAAACAAACACTTTTCATAGATGTTGCAATTTGACCTTCTAATTTCTTCAGACCACATGGTGGGGGGAGATTTATCATTGTTGTCATTGGAAAGTGAGTTTTGTAGTAATGCTTCTTTTGTTGGTTTGGTTTTGCTCATGTGCGACACAGTTATCATACTATCAGGGGGGGGGGGAGACTGATTTGACGCACATAAGCAAATAACAATAAAACACCATTTTGTATGTTTTCTCTTCTCTGTGACTTTTGTGAGACTTTTTAAAAGTGCCTTCCAAAGGCATTTTTGTAAGCCAGGCCTCACCTGGCTTTGACTTGTGACATTTTGGAGAGATCTGAAACCTTTTTTATGTCTACGTTCAACATTTGCACTTCAAAACTCAAACTCGCTTAGATAAGACTGTTTGCTACTTTATGCCTACCCACAAAAGTCACCGAAAAAAATGCTTATGCGCACGTGCAACATTTTGTGTGCCTAAGCTCCAAATGCAATAACTTTTCCCCATTGTGTTAATGAAGACTGCAATTAGAATTAATCGAAAAGAGTGAAATAGCCAATATCGGTGGTCTTTAAACTGTGGACCTCCGGATGTTGCAAAAGTATAACTCCCAGCATGCTGGAAGTTGTACTTTTTGAACATCTGGACGTCTACAGTTTGGAGACCAGTGGCCTATTTGATTTGACAAGAAACAAACCTAGGCAGGGCGATTGGGTTACATAAACTACTACTTGTGCATATCACAGACTATTTTGTTATCAAAATACTAAGCACTTCAATAAAATTTGTAGTAATAAAATTTGAATGGGCAAACGTTCCATAAAGGCAGCCCCTGAGTTAGCAAGCCAGATGGGTAGTGATGTAATATACTCCATATTGGCTTGAGACACTTTATCCTCTATGGGGGACATTTATCAAAGCATTTAGTAGTTTTTTTTTTTTGCTTAAAATTGTCGCAAAATTGTCGCATGTGCGCCTACGCTCTTTTTTCTGTGACTTTTTGCTTGTTCAGTGTCCTAAGCAAAAAATAAAAATCTTGCTTACCAAAGCAAAAAGTGATTTTTGACTTGCAGTGGTCAGAGATTTATCAAGTGCGAAAGTCGCAAAAAAGTCGCATCACATGAAAAAAGCTACTAAATTTACTCCAGCTCAGACATGGAGCAGAAAAAGCCACTACCAAAGCAAAAACAGAAAAAGTGTTTACGTGAAAGAAATTTATCAACAGGCTCAAAGCAGTTGATTAATAAGTCGCACATAAGCAAAAAAATTGTAAGAAAAAAATAACTAAAAAAAGGAATACATAAGCAAACATTGATAAATGTCCCCCCATGTTGGTAAATTTACAAGAACTGTAGAACTGTAGGTCAACTTACAAGAACTGTAGAACTGTAGGTAAACTTACAAGAACTGTAGGTAAACTTACAAGAACTGTAGAACTGTAGGTAAACTTACAAGAACTGTAGAACTGTAGGTAAACTTACAAGAACTGTAGAACTGTAGGTAAACTTACAAGAACTGTAGAACTGTAGGTAAACTTACAAGAACTGTAGAACTGTAAGTAAACTTACAAGAACTGTAGAACTGTAGGTAAACTTACAAGAACTGTAGGTAAACTTACAAGAACTGTAGAACTGTAGGTAAACTTACAAGAACTGTAGAACTGTAGGTAAACTTACAAGAACTGTAGGTAAACTTACAAGAACTGTAGAACTGTAGGTAAACTTACAAGAACTGTAGAATTGTAGGTAAACTTACAAGAACTTACAAGAATTTCTCTCAAAATTTTAAGAACAAATGTGTGAGTCTGTTTCAAATTTTTCAAACAATAATTTTAATTTTTCAAAGGATTATTTTTAGAATATTCAATAGTTTCTGTTTAGGAGATTACCTGTTTAGGATAAAATTATATGATTAAAAAGCTATGCAGAAGAACCCAATATTTAGTAACATTCATATAATAACAGAAACACAGAGCTATTTTTTTTCCCCATAAACAGCACCACACCTGTTTTCAGGCTGTGTGTAGTATTCCAACTTGGCTCCCATCGTTTCAATGGAACAGAGCTGCAATACCGCACACAACCTGAGGACAGGGTTGGTGCTGTTTTTTGGAAGAAATGGGCTCTATTTTTCTAATTCGGAATAACCCCTTTTAATTTTTAGGCAAAGCTGACAGTAACATTGTTTTACGCTTGTATGCTAAAGTCCCACAGGAGTGCATGTGGAGATGGTCATGCTGCCAGCCCATGTTTGCTCCATGCAACTCAAGCAGCGCTTCTGCTTTTATATGCACAGCGAACTGCCAGAGAATAAGCCAGAAAGAAGGAGTTGGCAATGGATAAGGAAGTGCATCCAGTCATGGTTTGTTGCCATTATATAGTAAAAAAAAATCATACAAAAAGAAGAATGATTCCCTTTCTCAATGCCTGAAAACTAAAGAGCTAGATTATTGAGCTGCAGGTTGACCTGATGATCAGACAGATTTAACCTTCTGGTTTTTATATTTTCCCAGAATTGTTTTTTTTTTTTTCATTAAACCTTGGAAAAATGCCTAAAACTATATCCCGGGATTCACCTTGAAACATAAAGCCTTCTGCAGCATGTGTCTCCTGGCTGCTTTCATGCAGTTGCTCTGCTTGTATTAAACTAAAACACACTAAATCTGCAGATAAAACCCCTATCAATATAACAAAACCCACGTTGAAGCTTAGGGTTTACTTTTATTTACTAACTACTGCCCTAGTTACTTTTGCTGTGCGCTTCCCATACTAAGGCCGGATTCACACTTACAAAGCTCCTGACTCCGGGCGGTGGAATTTCAGTAGCAGAATACGATTCTGCTGTACTGGAATTTCTGACCAAAATGCCTAAGTAGAATTCCGGTAGGAAATTCCATAGGGTGAAGGTCCATTAGGTTTGTTCAACGGACAGTGACAAACAGAAATGGGCATAACCTCTTCAAAGGATAGGTGAGATATGTCTGACAGATGGGGGTCATTATAACGTGGGTGGGTCTTGGCTCTCCTTCCAGTTCCTCTTCACTACAAAGCCTTTAATACAATGGCCCTGATTTACTAAGAGTGTTGTGTAGGTTTCTTTGTGGGTTTTAATTCCCTACAATTTATTTTCCACGGTATTTACTAAGGTTTCCCTACATTTTCCACTTTCACTACATTTTGCTTTTTTTTACACATGCTCTGATCTGTAGGGTTTTGCCTCAGCTCAAATCCACCACATTTTCTGTGGAAACCTTAGTAAATATGTTGGGTTTTTGTGAAAATGTCAGGAACATGCCCCTTTTCTGTGACCATGCCACCTTTTCCCGACAGGCATGCCCCTTTTTCGTGTTTTCTCAGTAAAATGGAGAGATTGTCGGGATTTTCATTTCTGGCGCAATAAGATAGAATTCTGGTGCAGACAGAATTTCTGGCGCAGTTCGCAAGAATATGGCACACAACACTACAAAACATGTCGGGTTTACAATAATAAATCAGGGCCAGTGTTTCTCAAGCGCAGCCCTCAAGACCCCCCAACAGGTGATGTTTTCAGGATTTCCTTAGTCTTTCACATGTGATATAACTGTGGTGATACCTGATTCACTGACCATTATATCACCTGTGAAAGACTAAGGAAATCCTGAAAATATGACCTGTTGGGGGGTCTTGAAGACCGCGCTTATCCCCTTAAGGACATGCGCCATGCATAGCGTCACTTAGCGCACAGTGCCGTACATCGTTCGCTTCATTCCCGGCGGCTGTCCGCAGCCACAGACCCGCCGGTAATGGCGGAAATCAGCAATCGCACTGATGGCTGCCATTAACCCCTCAGGTGCCAGTCACGTCATCTGCGGCAGTGCGGAACTGATAAAGGCTGATCTGATTGCCCATGGCACTGCCGCGGGGATCAGATCAGCCAAGATGGCGGACGGAAGTCCCCTCACCTGCCTCCGTCCATCTCCCGGGGTCTTCTGCACTGATCTGCCTTCCAGCAGACCAGAGCAGGAGATAGCCGATAAAACTGTATTAGCAATCAAATGATTGCTATAAATAGCCCCCTATGGGGACTAAAAGTGTAAAATAAATGTATAAAAAGGTTTAAAAAAAAGTGAAAAAAATTGTGAAAAAGCCCCTCCCCCAATAAAGTTTTAAATCACCCCTTTTCCCCATATTAATACCAAAAAGTGTAAAAATACGATAAATAATAAACATATTTGGTATCGACGCGTGCGTAATTGTCCAAACTATAAAAATATAATATTAATGATCCCTTACGGCGAGCGGCATAAACATTAAAACAAAATAAGTCAGAAATTTCTACTTTTTTCTTACATCAAACGGCACAAAAGTGTAATAAAAAACTATCAAAAAGTCACATATAAGCAAACGTGGTACCAAAACAAACTATCATGGTGCAAAAATTGAGCCCTTACACATCCCTGAATACGGAAAAATGAGAAAGTTACAGGTGGTCAAAATAGGGCAATTTTAAACATACTGATTTTGTAAAAAAAAAAGTTTGAGATTTTTTTTAAAGCTGTGCAATAATAGAAATGTGTGTAAACATGGGTATCATTTTAATCGTATTGACCCAGAGAATAAAGAAAACATGTAGTTTTTACCATAAAGTATACAGCGCAAAAATGGAACCCCCCAAATTAGCAAAATTATGATTTTTGTTTACATTTCCTTACACAAAAAAAATAATTTTTTGCGTTTACCATACATTTTAGGTTAAAATGAGTGATGTCACTACAAAGTACAACTGGTCATACAAAAAACCAGCCCTCATATGGGTCTGTGGATGGAAATATAAAAGAGTTATGAATTTTAGAAGGCGAGGAGGAAAAAACAAAAAAGCAAAAATAAAATTGTCAGTGTCCTTAAGGTGAAAATGGGCTGAGTCCTTAACCTGTTAAGGACGGCGGGTGTATCCATACACCCCCGTTTTAAAGTCCTTAAGGACTGAGGGCGTATGGATACGCCCGTGGGAATTCCGGTCCCCGCCGCTAGCCGGTCGGGGACCGGACCGGGATGCCTGCTGAAATCATTCAGTAGGCATCCAGGCACATCGCCGAGGGGGGTCCTGAGACCCCCCATGTCAGCGATCGGAGAAAATTGCATGTCAATTCAGACATGCGATTTTCTCCTATTCCGGGCTGATCGGGTCTCTGGTGACCCGATCACCCGGAAAATAGGGATGATCGGAGCTGTCAGTGACAGCCCCGATCATCCTGAGGGATAGGAGCGAGGTCACAGTGCTGCGATCTCCTCCTATCCCCTGCCATAAGACAGAACTGAGTTCTGACCAATGGCAGCGCAGGACAGGGGTTGCCATGGAAACCCCACGTTCTGCCCACCCCTGGATGTTGGGCAGAACGGGGGGAGAAGATGGCGGCCTGTACCTGTGCAGAAGATGCCGTGGGGACCGCAGATCATCGCTGGAGACTGCAGAGATCAGCGGAGCAGGTAGGGAAGCGACAGTGGGGGGGGAAAGGAAGGGGGCAGTAAGCAATATTTACTGCTGCCCTTCCTAGTGGTTGCCAAAGGCTGTCTGGGCATGCTGGGAGTTGTAGTTCTGTAACATTTTGCAATTTTCATGAAAATGTTGAAAATTGCTGCTATACTTTGAAGCCCTCTAATTTTTTCTAAAAGTAAAAATATGTCCATTTTATGATGCCAACATAAAGTGGACATATTGTATTTGTAAATCAATATAACATATATTTGGAATATCAATTTTCATTACAAGCAGAGCGCTTTAAAGTTAGAAAAATGTTAAATTTTCAAAATTTGCATGAAATTTTGGGATTTTTCACCAAGAAAGGATTCAAGTAACGACGGAAATTTACCACCAAAATAAAGTAGAATATGTCATGAAAAAACAATCTCAGAATCAGAATAATCGGTAAAAGCGTTTTAGAGTTATTAATGCCTAAAGTGACGGTGGTCAGAATTGCGAAAAAAGCGCTCAGGTAACCTTTTATTCCAGCAGTTTGGTAAGCACAACCTGAGTAGGTTTGGGCCCTTTGTAACAACACTAATTACACTCATAAAGGTTGGCAAAGCAATGGGTGAAACTCTAAGGCCAAGTTCACACAATGGAATCTCCAGCCAGAATTCTGTCTGCAGATCCCCAAGACAGCAAGTGCCGACAAGCAGTCAGCACTAGGACTGAGTGGACTACATGGCCATCCCTATAGATGGCAATACATTTCTAAGCGACTTTGCCGAAAGAAACATATTGCCGTCTATAGGGACGACAATGAAGTCCATATGGTCTAAGCACTTGGGCCCACATTTATCATTGTCTTTAGACTGTTTTATGTTGTAATCCACTGATTTTGGCAATAGACATGATATGGAAGGGATTTATCATTGCGCCTTTTTGTAAAAAGGAGCAAAAAAAGGCGCAAAGCCACTGAAAAGTCTCTAAAACTACACCAGCCCAGACATGGTGTAGCTTTTTGGTGTATGTGTAGACAGAAATTTCAGAAAATGTGACCTGCACAAAATTTATCAAAGCTCTTTTACCTTTTAATAAATTTGGTGCTCCTACACATTATCAGCACACAAAAAAAGGTGTAAAAAATGCTTCACTTGCGCTGCAATGATAAATGTGGGCCATGGAGTCTTGTGGACCTGGCCTAACAGAAAGCGGTAATAATGGACAAGCCCTTCAACAACTCCCATGCTCTACTCTTGTGAACAGAGTACAATAGAAGAATCTATGAATTGTAGCCTCTTTCACACAAATGTATTTTTGTATCTACATTATATATTTTTGTTTTTGAAGACTATAATACAGAGCCAAAGTTTATCCATAGGGCTGGTCACATGGGCGTATAAAATCTGCGCATACTTAAAAAATGCAGCACGTGCTACTTTAATCCATTTGGAAAATGCCTATCATAGTCTATGGAGAGTCTATGCTTCCGAATTTGTTTTGTATGTAATCCATATTGTATCTGTATTTTGTCAATATTTTGTTTGATTTTGCATTTGTTTTTCAAAAGGTTATTAAACTTCCTGTATTAACCCCTTAAGGACCAGGCCATTTTACACCTTAGGACCAGAGCGTTTTTTGCACATCTGACCACTGTCACTTTAAACATTAATAACTCTGGATTGCTTTTAGTTATCATTCTGATTCCGAGAATGTTTTTTCGTGACATATTCTACTTTAACATAGTGGTAAAATTTTGTGGTAACTTGCATCCTTTCTTGGTGAAAAATCCCAAAATTTGATGAAAAATGTGAAAATTTTGCATTTTTCTAACTTTGAAGCTTTCTGCTTGTAAGGAAAATGGATATTCAAAATATTTTTTTATTTATTCACATTTCCAATATGTCTACTTTATGTTTGCACCATAAAATTGACGTGTTTTTACTTTTGGAAGACACCAAAGGGCTTCAAAGTTCAGCAGCAATTTTCCAATTTTTCACAAAATTTTCAAACTCCCTATTTTTCAGGGACCAGTTCAGGTTTGAAGTGGATTTGAAGGGTCTTCATATTAGAAATACCCCACAAATGACCCCATTATAAAAACTACACCCCCAAAGTATTCAAAATGACATTTAGTAAGTGTTTTAACCCTTTAGTTTTTTCACAGGAATAGCAGCAAAGTGAAGGAGAAAATTCACAATCTTCATCTTTTACACTCGCATGTTCTTGTAAACCCAATTTTTGAATTTTTATAAGGGGTAAAAGGAGAAAATGTATACTTATATTTGTAGCCCAATTTCTCTCGAGTAAGCACATACCTCATATGTCTATGTTAATTGTTCGGTGGGCGCAGTAGAGGGCTCAGAAGCGAAGGAGCGACAAGGGGATTTTGGAGAGTACCACAGATATATCAGCAGTCACCCCGGTCTGGTCCCCACCCGGCGCGCGGCGGGGACCAAAATTCCCATGGGCGTACCTGTACGCCCTTGGTCCTTAAGGGGTTAAAGACTTGTACGTATTTACTATACAAAGATTGCAACACTGATCACATACTGATGCTGTTTTATCCGTAATAAATTCTTTTATGTTGGACATACACCCATACACTTGTGTACAATTGGCCTTATACTCCACTAAAGTGCCTATGTTCTTAATGCCTGTAATCACCTAAATTGTTATGAGTGTACTGTATTGAGTCAGAGTACAGGTAACGTACCCTCCCTAATAACAAGCAAGTACCCTTTACTGAGAAGTGCTTTGAGTTACCATAGAGCAGTGTTCCCCAACCAGGATGCCTCCAGCTGTTGCAAAACTATAACTCCCAGCATGCCTTCGGCTGTCCGGGTATGCTGGGAGTTATAATTTTGTTACTGCTCGAGGCACCCTGATTGGGAAGCACTGCCATAGAGGAACATTACAAAATATTAACTTTCTGAAACTGTAGAATTTCTAGAAGGCAAAAAACTGCCAGAGATCAGTAGCCGGCCCATCTTCAAACATTCACTACAGTCCGTAGTATGCCTGAACTTGACCGAACAAAGGCGAGTAACCAGTTCAAGCTAACTTCAACATCAAAGCTGCACAGCAATGCAATATGGTTTGATAATATAAGTGTCAAACACAGACAACACATCTAAACACGCACAGTGAGAACAGTACATGTCTGTCACTGCCTGCTGAGATGTATCTCCTGACGCTGAAGCACAGAGAACATCTACTTGGCCAAAACAATATGTGGTGGCACAGAAATAATGCCAGAAACCAAGTTATAGCAGTATCAGAACCAATAAAGAGATTGTCCCAACTTGTACTTATTCACAGGATAGGGAATAACTATCTGATCTCGTTGGAAGGTTCGACTGCTGGGATCCCCACAATCTTGAGAATGGGGACCTGAATCTATACTCAGAATGTAGCATGCATATGCTCACTCAATTCATTCTGTATTTGTTTTTTTTGGGGGGGGAAACGCCAAGAAAAATGCCAATTCTACCGCATGGCGTTTTTTCAGGCAGTTTTCTTAACTTTGGCGTTTTTTCAGGCAGTTTTCATTCTCTTTTGGACTTTAGCGATCCAAAAAAGTGATGGAGATACCTTTTGTTAATCAATTTTCGTAGGGTACCATAAAAAAAATAATAAAAAAAGATACAGTAGTGATTGAAAAAATTGTATTAAATGAAATTTATCATTTTTAAAACAAAATTTTTATTAATTTTTAAACTGGGATCAATTTATGAGGGCGGGCAGGGACCTAAAAATGTAGCCGACAATAATAAAAATGTAGTGTGTTTTTCACTTTTTATTCTTTTTTTTTTAGGCGGTACTACTACTCCCAGCATGGAACACACACGGTTCCATGATGGGAGTAGTAGTACCTGTACTAATTGACAGATTGCCCGGGTTCCGTTGCGATCCTTCTGTATAATGTATAGATGCGGCCGCTCTTCTATGGTCCCTGCACTGATGTATATACACACCTATTCATATTTCCCGCAGAGAGCTGTGATTGGCCAGATGGTTCCAGCCAATCACAGCTCTCTGCAGGAAATATGAATATGTGTATATATACGTCAGTGCAGGGGACCATAGAAGAGCGGCCGCATCTATACATTATACAGGAGGATGACAGCGGGTGTCAGGAGTGACATTCGCTGTGATCTTACCTTAACTGCAGGTACTACAGCTCCCAACATGGAACATAGTGTGCTTCATGATAAGAGTAGTAGTACCTGCAGTTAAGGAAAGATCACAGCGGGTATCACTCCTGACATCTGCTGTGATCGTCATATATATTGCAGAGATGTGGAGCGGCTCTATACAGCGCTCACATCTCTGCTCTATACTCCGACCAGTGATGTGAATAGAACATCACTCAATCATATTTCCCTCTGAGAGCTGTGATTGGCTGCAACCATCTGGTCAATCCCCACTCTTGGCGGAAAATATGAATGAGTGATGTTCTATTCACATCACCGGCTGGAGTACAGAGCAGAGATGCGAGTGCTGTATAGAGCTGCTTCACATCTATGCTATATAATGGATGATCGCATTGGGCGATATGTCTAATAGTAAAGGTACTACTACTTCCATCATGGAACAGTCTGTTCCATGCTGGTAGTAGTAGTACTACAAAAAAATGTCAAAACATAGAGGGAAAAAAGTGGAACACACACACTTTATAAAAAATTAATTAAAATTTAGTTATAAAAAAATGTAAGTTTCGTTAAATAATTTTTTTTCCATCACTACTGCATCCTTTTTTTTTTTTTTGGTACCCAACAAATTTTGGCTACCAAAAAAAACTGCCAAGGTGCCAAAAATGCCAGAAACCTACAGGAATAAGTGACAATTTATTCTTGAACCATCCTCACAAAACTACATATGAATCTTCTGACCTCCTTCTGCTCTATAACATGCTGCCTGCAGATTGGACTGTGTTATAGATGGGTTCACAAGTGGAAGGTATGTAATAAGATGTATTTGCCTCACAAGCAGGATTACCAAGAAAACCATAGAAAAGGTATAATAACCCAGATTCACCAGTTGATTTAGCAGTCATTCCATTTAAGCATTCATTTGTTATGTCTTAAATGGGTACTCTGGTGGAAAAAAAAAAATGTTTTTTGAATCAACTGGTGCCAGAAAGTTAAACCTATTCGCAAATGACTTCTATTAAAAAATCTTTACCCTTCCAGTACTTTTAAGCAGCTGCATGTTACAGAGGAAATTCTATTATTTTTGAATTTCTATTTTGTTTTGTCCACATTGCTCTCTGCTGACACCTCTGTCCGTGTAAGGAACTGTCAAGAGCAGCATAGGTTTGCTATGGGGATTTTCTCCTGCTCTGGACAGTTCCTGATACAGACATCAGGTGTCAGCAGAGACCACTGTGGACAAGACAAAAAAGAAATTCAAAAAGAAAAGAATTTCCTCTGTTCCATACAGCTGCTAAAAGTACTGGAAGGGTAAATATTTTTTAATAGAAGTAATTTACAAATCTGTTTAACATTCTGGCACCAGTTGATTTAAAATAAATATTTTTCCACCAAAGTACCCCTTTAAATACAGATCCTCGCTGGTCAATTTGTTCAGTCTTATTGAAATTTGCTTTGTAGTCTTTTGCTAAGGAACAAGTGCGGGGCAACTGGTTATAAAATAATACAGAAAGGTGAATAAGCCTGAATCTATTCTTTGCAAAGGCTACATAACTGCACCTGCAGGCCAACATTAGACCAAGTGATACCATGCGCCATCTGTTTCATATGGGGTTTTCACCAGTTAGGGAACCTGGGCCTCCCAGGCAGCAGGATCTTGTAGATGACCCTTGTAACAATATGGCACGCACAGCTCAGGGACTATATTGAGAGATGCAACATGACTGGAATGTTGGAGGGAAGTTCTTGCTTCATACAACACTTACATCACTAGTGGAACAAAAGGTGCTCTGGGGTTTGTATTGGTTATTAAAAACATATTTTCCTGCGGCCTATGTTACTGATCTCCACATTGGTGCTCAGATACTGAGATCTAGAGATTGTAAACATCCTCAACGGCTACACATTAAGAAAACCAGAGCACAAGGAGCACACACCGAGAACCCAGCAAACCATTCCTAGTCTATTGGATGAATTCAGAGGCATCTCACTACAAACATATGGAAATGACAAGGGTTTATGCAAGTTTTAGCAACTACCTGAAAGCCTGGCGCAAGATAGCTTTTCCGATGGGTATTGATGCAGATTTGGGAGTCTCTGGGCTTCTGGATTCATTTATTCATAAACTGATCATGTTAACCAAAGGGCATTACCAATGATTATATCAATGTAAGATACTGCTGATAGTACAAATAATTCAAAATACAATATAATCGCTTATAGTAATTGTTACCTGCATACTGGCAATGCTGTAATGTCACTGAATACAATAATGCTAACATAGATATCAATATACCTGATCATCACTGCGTACAATCACAGTAACCTAGATTTCACTACATATAATAAAAGTAAGCTGGACATCCCTGCATAAAATCACTGCATAAAATTTATAGTAACCTAATATCACTGCATTCAAAAATAGTATCCTGGATATCACTGCATACAATCTTAGTATCCTGCATTGAACTGGAAATAATCACAAGAACCTGTATATCACTGCATATAATCATAATAACATAAATATCCCTGCATATAATCATAGTAACCTAAATATCACTGCAAATAATCATAATAACATAAATATCACTGCATATAATCATAGTAACCTAAATATCACTGCAAATAATCATAGTAACATAAATATCACTGCATATAATCATAGTAACCTAAATATCACTGCAAATAATCATAATAACATAAATATCACTGCATATAATCATAGTAACCTAAATATCACTGCAAATAATCATAGTAACATAAATATCACTGCATATAATCATAGTAACATAAATATCACTGCAAATAATCATAATAACATAAACATCACTGCATATAATCATAGTAACCTAAATATCACTGCAAATAATCATAGTAACATAAATATCACTGCATATAATCATAGTAACATAAATATCACTGCAAATAATCATAATAACATAAACATCACTGCATATAATCATAGTAACCTAATATCACTGCATATAATCATAATAACATAAATATCACTGCAAATAATCATAATAACATAAATATCACTGCATATAATCATAGTAACATAAAAATCACTGCATATAATCATAGTAACCTAATATCACTGCATATAATCATAGCAACCTAATATCACTGCATATAATCATAGTAACATAAAAATCACTGCATATAATCATAATAACCTAATATCACTGCATATAATCATAGTAACCTAATATCACTGCATATAATCATAATAACATAAATATCACTGCAAATAATCATAATTACATAAATATCACTGCTTATAATCATAATAACATAAATATCACTGCATATAATCATAGTAACCTAATATCACTGCATATAATCATAATAACATAAATATCAATGCAAATAATCATAATAACATAAATATCACTGCATATAATCATAGTAACCTAATATCACTGCATATAATCATAGTAACCTAATATCACTGCATATAATCATAATTACATAAATATCACTGCTTATAATCATAGTAACCAAATATCACTGCATATAATCATAGTAAACTAATATCACTGCATATAATCATAGTAACATAAATATCACTGCATATAATCATAGTAACCAATATCACTGCATATAATCATAATTACATAAATATCACTGCATATAATCATAGTAACCTAATATCACTGCATATAATCATAGTAACCTAATATCACTGCATATAATCATAGTAAACTAATATCACTGCATATAATCATAGTAACATAAATATCACTGCATATAATCATAATAAACTAATATCACTGCATATAATCATAGTAACATAAATATCACTGCATATAATCATAGTAACCAATATCACTGCATATAATCATAATTACATAAATATCACTGCATATAATCATAGTAACCTAAATATCACTGCATATAATCATAGTAACCTAATATCACTGCATATAATCATAGTAACCTAATATCATTGCATATAATCATAGTAACCTAATATCACTGCATATAATCATAGTAACCTAATAACACTGCATATAATCATAGTAACATAAATATCACTGCATATAATCATAGTATCATGGAAACCACTGCATACTATAACAGTATACATCACTATATACCATCACAGTAACCTAGACATCACTGTATATAATAATGATAACCTGGATATTACTGCATGCAATAATACTGTATACAATCATAGTAGCCTAGACATCACTGTATAAAGGAGTAACTTGCCTTTCACTGCATACAGTAATAGTCACCTGGATCTTACTGCAAATTGTATATTAGGCTAGGAATAGCTGTCCACAATCACAGTATCCTGGATATCACTGCATAAAATTATAGTAGCATAGATATCAATGTGTACAATAATAGCACCATGGACTTCACTGCATTCAATAAAAGTACCCTGGATAGCACTGAATACCATAATACAGTAGTACCCTGAATATCACTCATACAATAATAGTAACTTGGACATCAATGCATACAATAATAGTGACCTGGATATCACTGCAAACAATCACACTACCTTGGATATCACTGCAAACAATCATACTACCTTGGATATCACTGCAAACAATCACACTACCTTGGATATCACTGCAAACAATCATACTACCTTGGATATCACTGCAAACAATCACACTACCTTGGATATCACTGCAAACAATCACACTACCTTGGATATCACTGCAAACAATCACACTACCTTGGATATCACTGCAAACAATCATACTACCTTGGATATCACTACAAACAATCACACTACCTTGGATATCACTGCAAACAATCATACTACCTTGGATATCACTGCAAACAATCACACTACCTTGGATATCACTGCAAACAATCACACTACCTTGGATATCACTACATACAATGATAGTAGTACCCTGAATATTATTGCATACAATGATAGTATCCTAGACATCAATACATATGATAATAGTGACCTGGACATCCCAGCACACATTAAAACTGACCTCTGTATCACTGTATATAATAATAGTAGTTCAGGTTACCTGGACATACAATAATATAGCCTGTAATGGCTATAATATTGTAGTATCTAAAGCCTTATAACATAAACTAAAATGTGCACAAACCAGTACTGTAAGCTAAAGCTCTGTTCACACTACCATCTGTTTCATCACTTATACCGCAAGCCTAGACCAAATTATTTCAGTGGGAATTTGGCCCCTCTTATTTTGCTCCCATTTTTTATTTGGAGGACAGAATAATGCAGCCTGCCATGCTATACTATACAGGTAAAAAAGATCCCATTAAAGTCACATTGGGATCCGCCATGTTTTTATTACATCGGCCTTAGCTTACTATTGAACAGGCTGTAATGAAATTCCTTGCACAATTTCTGGATTACTTCTGTGTGATGGGATTCTGATTCAGACCACAGGAATATTACAGAGCTGATGTCTATGCATGCCCTTAAAATCAACTGTCTTCTGCACTTATTTCAAAGTATCAAAACCTTACGTTTACAAATTCTAATACTTGGTTCTTGAAAGTTTTTAGGAATTTGTTTTTTCCAAAGACAAAATTCACTTAAAGGGGTACTCCTTTAACTGGTGCCAGAAAGTTAAACAGATTTGTAAATTACTTCTATTAAAAAATCTTAATCCTTCCAGTACTTATTAGCTGCTGAATACTGCAGAGGAAATTATTTTCTTTTTGGAACTCAGTGCTCTCTGCTGACATCATGACCACAGTGCTCTCTCCTGACATCTCTGTCCATTTTAGGAACTGTCCAGAGCAGCATATGTTTGCTATGGGGATTTTCTCCTACTCAAGACAGTTCTAAAAATGGACAGAGATGTCAGCAGAGAGCACTGTGGTCATGATGTCAGCAGAGAGCACTGTGTTCCAAAAAGAAAATAATTTCCTCTGCAGTATTCAGCAGCTAATAAGTACTGGAAGGATTAAGAGTTTTTAATAGAAGTAATTTACAAATCTGTTTAACTTTCTGGCACCAGTTTATAAAAAAAAAAAAAGTGTTCCACCAGAGTACCCCTTTAAAGTTTTACTACAGAATGTGGGGGACTGGACTTATTACACCAATTGGACTGAAATGTTAGGATGATATCAGGGAAAGTCTCCAATAACTGGCATTAAACCTATTCCATATTATTGATCTTTAGTAAAAGCCAGAGAGAGACTCATTGGCATCACCCGTGTGAAGTTGGCACCCCATGTTCACAAAAGATGAATATAAATACACCATTCGTTTGTGCTGGTTTGTGACGCAAAAATTTACGTTTGTGCCGCTTTGGATTCCGAGATATTGCGCGCTCGATGTGCTGAAACACCGCCTACTTTCCACCCCATGTTCTTACATTTTAAAAGCAAATACACCATTCGTTTGTGCTGCGTTTAGCTGCAAAAATGAGCATTTGTGCCGCTTTGGTTTCCGAGATATTGCGCGCTAAATTTGCAAGGATTAACATTGAACCAAAAATGTAGTAGTCATCAGAGAAGATAATTTAGCATTAAGGGATTAATGTAGCAATATATGGTTTATTATGACATACACAGGGTTATAACTTCATACACCGTGACCGGTCAGTGATGGGAAGAGGTTATACCTGGCAGAGGGGGTAATGTCTCTAAGTGCATCTCTGCTACATCAGATGTAACTCCACCTCCATGTCATAGGGACCAGCATTCTGGGGTGGCTAATGCCCATTCTGTGTACATTTCATTCCGCAGACTGGAGGTTATTGGCTGAGCAGCATTAGTTGACACTCTGCTGAGCTACGGCTTCCACCTTTTTCAGAATCTTGACACCAGACCACTGACCCTGGAGGGGACCGCACATTAGAGTTTGCACCATCACTGGGGACAAGGTCATGTTACTCTTGGATTTATAACCTCTACAGCCAAGCACTAGTGCCGTTGGTCGCAGTAATTGATGGATGTACAGAAGCCCAAACCACAACTTATGTGATGTAACTGCAAGATGAATAAATAGAAAGTTACATCCGGTGGAGGAGTGTGGACAGACATTAAGATGTGTTCACACTAAAGAATTTCTGGGCTGAATTGCGCTTGTGAATACCACTCAGAAATTCCAGTTTAGCAGAGTCCTATTGTTGTCAATGGGATTCCATGGCACCGTGCACACTACAGAATTGCAAAAAATAAACGTCCATCTGTTCAGCAGAATTCTGCATAGACTGTAATTGGATATTCTGCAGTGTGAACACGCCTGTAATGAGATTTCAGAGGGACAGGTAAACAGTGCAGCTACCCTATAACTTAAAGAGAAGGCCATTATACCTAGCAAGCATTGTTTAGCCATATTTAGTTGCAGTATTCCATGTTAACCATCACTAATGAAAAAAGCATTAGGGTATTTTCACACTGCGGAATTTCCACGGAATTCCGCTCACAGAAGTGAAATTCCGCACAGTGAACTTTAGCATCAGTGTGAATGTGTCTTCTGTGAGACCCGTTCACACTGCGGAATATCAGCGGTGGACAATTCTGCCGCTGAATTGTTCTGTACAAAGAAAGAACATGTTCATTCTTTGCGCGGAAGTCCGTGAGCACTGCATAGCCATTAATGGTGATGGCGCAGTGCTGCACGGTCCTACAATCGCCACCGGCTGCCAGGCTGAATCTCTGCTCGGTGAATTCTGCGAGCGGATATTCAGCTACATATCCGTAGTGTGAACATACCCTTACAGGGAAAAAAAATCAGTGTGAACCTAAGCGGCACAAATATAAATTTTTGTGTCACACACCAGCACAGATGCAGCACAAACGAATGGTGTATTTGTTTTTAAAATTTAACAACATGGGGTTGGAAGTGGGCGGGGTTTCAGCATATCGAGCGCGCAAAATCTCGGAAACCAAAAGTGTTTTTCAATTATTTTTCTCTCCTTTTTCCTTTTATTCATGCATCAGTTACAGTGATGTGCGGCACAAACTCCGCACACATGAATAGGGTTTTGTTTAGTTTTTTCCAGCAAATCTAGCGTGCAATATTTCGGAAACCAAAGCGGCACGAAGGTTGATTTTTGTGACACAAACCAGCACCAACAAATGGTGTATTTATATTCATCTTTTGTGAACATGGGGTGCCAACTTCACACAGGTATTGGCATCTTCAGGAGAACTCATTTTGTTTACAAAACAATGGAATAAAAAGAAACATTGTATTTGTATGTGTTTATCCTTTCTTCTCCAGTTCGGGTGCATTCACACCATGTATTTGCTGTACAGTTCCTGTATCAGGTTTTTGGAGAAAAACGGATTCCTCAAACCCTGACTAAACTGTATCAAAATGTGTGTACAAATTTCCAGTTAAAAACCATATACAGTTTGTCCGGTTGCATCCATTTTTTAAGAATAAAACGTATATGTTTTTAACTTTTCACTCCATTTTGAATAAAGTTTCACTTGTTTGATTGAAATTCCAAGAAAAAAAAACTGTGCAAAGTCAAAAACCGTATGGTGCAAACTGGATGGAAACGTATGCACATACAGTTCTGTACGGTTCCCATTGACTCCCATGTTAAAAAAAAATGTATATGGTTTAATACAGTTTTTCACCCGCACCAAAAACCATGGTACGGCTGGGTTCACAGTACGTTTTTGCCATACTGTTTTCAATCAGTTTTTCTAAAGAAAACCGTATGGCAAAAAAACTGATGGAACAGTATGGGGAAAAAGTAAACCGTATGCATTTTTTAACTGTATACTGTTTTTAAAAGTGCATACAGTTCCGTCCGTTTTTATTTCATTTTTTAAAACATACGTTTTTGAAAATTTTGTCCATGTTTAACGGGAGGGGTGTTGGGTGGGGACTTTAGGATGCAAGTGCAAAGTTAAAACCATATACGGTTTCCCGTATGGAACCGTATACATGTGTGTTTCCCATTGACGTCCATGTTAAAAAAAAACGTATACGGTTGCTGTAAAGTTGACCACGATTTTGTCTCCGGTTTAAAAAACGTACTGCAACTGCATACTTTTTTTTTAACATGGACGTCAATGGAAAACGCACATATATACGGTTCCATACGGGAAACCGTATAGGGTTTTAACTTTGCACATGCGCATTTGCATCCTAAAGTCCCCACCCAACACCCCTCCCATTAAAAATGGACAACATTTTCAAAAACTTATGTTTTTTGTTTGCTTTTTATTTATTTTTTATAAAAACGGACGGAACTGTGTGCACTTTTAAAAACAGTATACGGTTTACTTTTTCCCATACTGTTCCATCGGTGTTTTTTTGCCATACGGTTTTCTTTAGAAAAACTGATTGAAAACAGTATGGCAAAAACGTGATGTGAACCCAGCCGTAGACTACAGTTTTGGCTACGGAAAAAAAAACTGACAAAACTGTACAGGATGCAAAACGGACACAACCTGATGCATCTTTTGGCATACGGTTTTCAATGGAGAGTCAATGCATACGGTTTTCAATACGGTTCCGTACGGTTTTCACATAGAAAATGTATACGGGAACTGTATTGCAAAAACGTGGTGTGAATGCACCCGAAGAATGTTTCAGCTTCCCCTCTTACTAACTTGTTTTCCCCTCTACTCCCACCCTCCCCCTTGAAGAACAAGGCTGACAAGGTTAGCTTTTATCACTCAAGTATCAAAGTCCACATTGAGTTCTCTCATTGCCTGCTCTGAAGCTAAGCAAACTTCCCAGAGAATGTCCACCTAGGGAATCTGTCATGTCCTAGACACAATCCTGCACATTTCTCAGTAGTATGCTGCGCTCCACAATGAAAAGAAGCTTGCCTTTCAGGGCTGTGCTGTAAGGGTGCAAGGACTTCATGTGCAATCCTGTCCTGGGTTTTCTAGTTCTGGATCCACGAAGCATCAGGGAACTGTCACCGCAGCATCTGCTCACCAGTCAGTGCCCTCTGGCTTCGAAACTGTAGCCTGGTCCTCCTGCCATGAGTACTTTACAGTACTCTACAGTGGTCCCTTAACATACGATGGTAAATCGTTCCAAATGAACCATCGTTAGTTGAAACCATCGTATGTTGAGGGATCCGTGCAATGTTAAGTATAGGACAGTGGTCTCCAACCTGCGGACCTCCAGATGTTGCAAAACTACAACTCCCAGCATGCCCGGACAGCCAACATCTGGAGGTCCACAGGTTGAAGACCACTGGTATAGGAGGTTATACAGTACTCACCTGTCCCCGCTGCCCTGGATGTTGCCCTCCATCGCTGTCGCCGCGTCCCCGGACCGTCTCTGCTGCGTCTCTTCATCGCCGCCATCACGTTGCTGCGCACGCCGCTCCTATTGGATGACGGGATGGCATGCGCGATGACGATGATGAAGAGACACAGCGATGGAGGGCGACATCCAGGGCAGCGGTGAGTGGTGGGGACAGGTGAGTACTGTATAACCTCCTATACCAGTGGTCTTCAACCTGTGGACCTCCAGATGTTGCAAAACTACAACTCCCAGGAGAGCGCCGGCGATGCAGGGGATCCCGAAGAGGACGATCCGGAGCGCCGGTACAGGTGAGTGACACCCACTGGACCATACGGTGCACCGTAAACGGCTATCTGGTGGCAGCTGAAGAAGTCTGCGCTGCCGGATAGCCGTTTATGCGATGGCCCCAACATACAAAAGCATCGTATGTTGATGCTGCCTTCAACATGTGATGGCCTCTGAGAAGCCATCGTATGTTGAAATGATCATATGTCGGGGCCATCGTAGGTCGGGGGATCACTTTATAAGGCTGCATTCACGTCTGGTTTTTGCAATACGGTTCCTGTATCCGGTTTCAGTGAAAAAAACCGCATAAAACCGTATTGCAAACCGTATGTATAGACATTTCATAGAAAACCATATGCCAGCCGGATCCGGTTGTGTACGTTTTATCCGTTTTTTTCCAGTACATAAAACCGTAGTCTACTACGGTTTTATGTCCGGGTAAAAAACCGGATACAACCCGTATACGTTTAGTTTTTTTTTTAAATGGTGGTCTATGGGAACCGTACTGAACCGTATGTGCGTACAGTTCAATCCGGTTCGCACAATACGGTTTTGCAGTTTGCACATGTAAAAGTTCTCCCCACAAATAGAACAAGAAGAACTTTATTTAATTAAGGACAAACATAAAACCGTACCCATTTTTTTTTCTTTCAAAAAACGTATTAAACCGTATGCAACCGGACATCCGTTTTCATACTGTATACGGTTTAAAACCGTACAGAGGTCTATATGGTTGTACACGGTTCGGTTTTGAGACATACATTTTTTTTACATAAAACCTGATACGGGAACCGTATTGCAAAAACGAGATGTGAATGCAGCCTAAGGCAGTGTTTCCCAACCAGGGTGCCTCCAGATGTTGCGAAACTACAACTCCCAGCATGCCTGGACAGCCTTTGGCTGTCCAGGCATGCTGGGAGTTATAGTTTCGCAACACCTGGAGGCACCCTGGTTGGGAAACACTGCTATAAGGTGTTTATGACCAGATCTGATATACCATAAGGATTTAGCTGTCTGAGGCTATGCCAGCACATGTTTTTAACTCCAGACCGGAGACAGGTAACGTAACAGTCCTCAGCGTCTTTACACACATAGGGGGAGATTTAGAAAAGGATTTAGACTGGTTTTTCCCATCTAAATTTGGTGCTGAATTTATCAATATCGACTTTTTGGCGAAAAGTCGCATTGGCCGAGAATACGCTGAAATATCAGACCATGCTGGAGCAGGTTTAAATACAGTCTAAAGCATAGATCCCGAAGTCCATGCGCAGAATTTATCAAGAGCCATGCGCCTTTTGATAAATTAGGTGCACAATAGACCGGCCTGACCCTCTGTAGTTTGGTCTATATTGATGCGGGACATAGACAGCTTTGATAAACCCCCCCCCCCCCCCCCAATGTAATGAACCAGCATCTCCACTTCCTTACACACAAACTTATAAACTAAGTTCGGCAAAGACCCAAGACACACATAGCAGAGACATTACAGGCTGCCAGGTAGCTGCATCTCCCTACATGCCCTGTGCTACCCCATCAGCATAGTCCTCAGGGAACAGGATAGCTCTTGACAATATTATGGTATACAGGGCATGGATCCTTGACTACTATGCTGCTTATGTGCCCATGCCTTTGGCACCACAGTAATACTTCCATGTTTGAAGGTAATGCTAGGACATGAAGTTGTACATGGACCGTGTTCTCCGCTCTATGGCAGTGCCCCAGCAGACTTCATCACTAACCCGTAGAGTGCCCAGGTTGGCACTGCGGGCACAGTCATCTAGGGGGGTCTTCTAACCTGTAGAGTGCCCAAGTGGGCACTGCAGGCACAGTCATCTAGGGGGGTCTTCTGACCTGTAGAGTGCCCAGGTGGGTACTGTGGGCACAGTCATCTAGGGGGGTCTTCTAACCTGTAGAGTGCCCAGGTGGGTACTGCAGGCACAGTCATCTAGGGGGGGCTTCTAACCTGTAGAGTGCACAGGTGGGTACTGCGGGCACAGTCATCTAGGGGGTCTTCTAACCTGTAGAGTGCCCAGGTGGGTACTGTGGGCACAGTCATCTAGGGGGTCTTCTAACCTGTAGAGTGCCCAGGTGGGCACTGCGGGCACAGTCATCTAGGGGGGTCTTCTAACCTGTAGAGTGCCCAGGTAGGCACTGCGTGCACAGTCATCTAGGGGGGTCTTCTAACCTGTAGAGTGCCCAAGTGGGCACTGCGGGCACAGTCATCTAGGGGGGTCTTCTAACCTGTAGAGTGCCCAGGTGGGTACTGCGGGCACAGTCATCTAGGGGGTCTTCTAACCTGTAGAGTGCCCAGGTGGGTACTGCAGGCACAGTCATCTAGGGGGGTCTTCTAACCTGTAGAGTGCCCAGGTGGGTACTGCAGGCACAGTCATCTAGGGGGTCTTCTAACCTGTAGAGTGCCCAGGTGGGTACTGCAGGCACAGTCATCTAGGGGGTCTTCTAACCTGTAGAGTGCCCAGGTAGGCACTGCGGGCACAGTCATCTAGGGGGGTCTTCTAACCTGTAGAGTGCCCAGGTGGGTACTGCGGGCACAGTCATCTAGGGGGGTCTTCTAACCTGTAGAGTGCCCAGGTAGGCACTGCGGGCACAGTCATCTAGGGGGTCTTCTAACCTGTAGAGTGCCCAGGTGGGTACTGCGGGCACAGTCATCTAGGGGGGTCTTCTAACCTGTAGAGTGCCCAGGTGGGCACTGCGGGCACAGTCATCTAGGGGGGTCTTCTAACCTGTAGAGTGCCCAGGTAGGCACTGCGGGCACAGTCATCTAGGGGGGTCTTCTAACCTGTAGAGTGCCCAGGTGGGCACTGCGGGCACAGTCATCTAGGGGGGTCTTCTAACCTGTAGAGTGCCCAGGTGGGTACTGCGGGCACAGTCATCTAGGGGGGTCTTCTAACCTGTAGAGTGCCCAGGTAGGCACTGCGGGCACAGTCATCTAGGGGGGTCTTCTGAGGGTCATGAAGTGTATGGCATCCCAGATCCCCCGCACTGTGAGGAAAGTCAGTCACACACGGAGCTAGAAAAGTTGTGGACATGCAGCTAGTAAAGAGACAAGCGGTGACATTACCTTTCCCATGTTGAGGTATCCATACTTGCTAGCTATCCTGTCGGCTTCCTGGGCTCCCCCTTTTATCCTCACAGCCCAGTGGTTGGTGTATATATGAGCCCGGCATGTGGGCACAAGAATCCCCAGCAGCACAGTCAGGACTAGCAGAGGTTTCCAAGCCATGATATGCCCTGCTGTCCCTAGGACGAGGTCCCCTGCTCCTCAGAGAGGAGTGACACTTCTACAGGTGATGGCGCCCTCCAGCACTGTACGCTCCCGGGATCCGCAGCAGTCAGGAGAGAAAAGTTCCCGGCACTTGCAGTGCCCCCTGCTTGTCTCCTCACTTTGGGATCACCCTGCACTTTGGCTCTGGGCTCCTGCTGCCAAGTGCTGATCTGGATGGTCTTCTCCTTGTTAGCTCCTCTCCTGGGCTCCACTATACCAGCCTTGCCCCTGGTACCTAGCTGTGAATGTGGAGTGTGAGTGGCCACAGCACTTCTCTCCCTCGCCCTCACTGCATAAATGACTGCCCCCCTTCTGCTCTCCTCCCGTCCGAAACCAACAGGACCCAGATGGAAGGGAGAGGCGGAGGCTGCAGGCTCGTTGTCCCTCCTCCTCCTCTACTGTCCTGCCCACCCCCTGCCACTCACTCCCAGTGCACGGAGATGCCCTCACCTAGCTGTGAGGTACAGGAGGGCACTGTGTGGGTGGTGACCTCCCAGGACTAGGAGCACACATGCCCTCAGCTCACAGAGCTATACACAGCCTCTATATACTGCATGTGTGGACCTCACTGTATATACACAGCCTCTATATACTGCATGTGTGGACCTCACTGTATATACACAGCCTCTATATACTGCATGTGTGGACCTCACTGTATATACACAGCCTATATATACTGCATGTGTGGACCTCACTGTATATACACAGCCTCTATATACTGCATGTGTGGACCTCACTGTATATACACAGCCTCTATATACTGCATGTGTGGACCTCACTGTATATACACAGCCTATATATACTGCATGTGTGGACCTCACTGTATATATACACAGCCTCTATATACTGCATGTGTGGATCTCACTGTATATTTACACAGCCTCTATATACTGCATGTGTGGACCTCACTGTATATACACAGCCTCTATATACTGCACGTGTGGACCTCACTGTATATACGCAGCCTCTATATACTGCATGTGTGGACCTCACTGTATATACACAGCCTATATATACTGCATGTGTGGACCTCACTGTATATACACAGCCTCTATATACTGCATGTGTGGACCTCACTGTATATACACAGCCTCTATATACTGCATGTGTGGACCTCACTGTATATACACAGCCTATATATACTGCATGTGTGGACCTCACTGTATATATACACAGCCTCTATATACTGCATGTGTGGATCTCACTGTATATTTACACAGCCTCTATATACTGCATGTGTGGACCTCACTGTATATACACAGCCTCTATATACTGCACGTGTGGACCTCACTGTATATACGCAGCCTCTATATACTGCATGTGTGGACCTCACTGTGTATACACAGCCTCTATATACTGCATGTGTGGACCTCACTGTATATATACACAGCCTCTATATACTGCATGTGTGGACCTCACTGTATATACACAGCCTCTATATACTGCATGTGTGGACCTCACTGTATATACACAGCCTCTATATACTGCATGTGTGGACCTCACTGTATATATACACAGCCTCTATATACTGGATGTGGGGACCTCACTGTATATATACATCCTCCATATACTGCATGTGTGGACCTCACTGTATATACACAGCCTCTATATACTGCATGTGTGGACCTCACTGTATATATACATCCTCCATATACTGCATGTGTGGACCTCACTGTATATACACAGCCTCTATATACTGCACGTGTGGACCTCACTGTATATACACAGCCTCTATATACTGCATGTGTGGACCTCACTGTATATACACAGCCTCTATATACTGCATGTGTGGACCTCACTGTATATACACAGCCTCTATATACTGCATGTGTGGACCTCACTGTATATACACAGCCTCTATATACTGCATGTGTGGACCTCACTGTATATACGCAGCCTCTATATACTGCATGTGTGGACCTCACTGTATATACACAGCCTCTATATACTGCATGTGTGGACCTCACTGTATATACACAGCCTCTATATACTGCATGTGTGGACCTCACTGTATATACACAGCCTCTATATACTGCATGTGTGGACCTCACTGTATATACACAGCCTATATATACTGCATGTGTGGACCTCAGTGTATATACACAGCCTCTATATACTGCATGTCTGGACCTCACTGTATATACACAGCCTATATATACTGCATGTGTGGACCTCAGTGTATATACACAGCCTCTATATACTGCATGTCTGGACCTCACTGTATATACACAGCCTATATATACTGCATGTGTGGACCTCACTGTATATACACAGCCTCTATATACTGCATGTGTGGACCTCACTGTATATACACAGCCTCTATATACTGCATGTGTGGACCTCACTGTATATACACAGCCTTTATATACTGCATGTGTGGACCTCACGGTATATATACAAAGCCTCTATATACTGGATGTGTGGACCTCACTGTAAATATATACACAGCCTCTATATACTGGATGGGGGACATGTATCATTATTTGTGTATAGTAGAAGCATTTTACCCCTTTTCCCGAATTCTAAATTATGTGCAGAAGCGCTAAATTTATCAATCAAGCGCAATGAGCTTCATAAATTGCGGGTAAATATAGTAATCTCCTAAATCCACTCTATGGAAAATAGAATCGATGATTTAGAGCATCTTGCTACGTTAAGTCCAAGATGGCTTATATTTGCGCAAAAAAAACAGCTCTTGCTGCAAAATTTTTGGTGTAAAAAAAAAGTACGCAGTTAATAAATCCATGTGTACTATAGATGTCACTCCAAGGTACCCTGATTCAGCCACATCTGGACGACATGCTCTACCAAAATGTGCGCAAAAAAATTGCGCAAAAAAAGGGCTTGCGCAAAATTTTGCGCAAAAAAATACACACAAAACAGGGGTAAAATCTTTGATACATGTCCCCCGATGTGTGTACCTCACTGTATATATATATATACACACAGCCTTTATATACTGGATGTGTGGACTTCACGATATATATACATAGCCTCTATATACTTGATGTGTGGACATCACTGTATATATATACACACAGCCTTTATATACTGGATGTGTGGACTTCACGGTATATATACACAGCCTCTATATACTTGATGTGTGGACCTCACTGTATATATATACACACAGCCTTTATATACTGGATGTGTGGACTTCACGGTATATATACACAGCCTCTATATACTTGATGTGTGGACCTCACGGTATATATATATATATATATATATATATATAAACACAGCCTCTATATACAGGATGTGTGGACCTCACTGTATATATATATAAATACACACAGCCTCTATATACTGGATGTGTGGACCTCACTGTATATATACAGAGCCTCTATATATACTATATGTGTATGTGGTAGGCCTCTGGGGTAGGAGTAATGCAGTCAGGGTATTGCTTCAGTATATCAGGGGTTTCCCAGTAACGATAGGTGCATATGAATAATGACTGAAGGTCCACAAGATGGTTGAACTTGAACTTGGATAAACTTTACTTAAAGGCTTGCGATACATCCAATTACAGTAACAGTCTCATCAATACAGTCTCTAGACACTTCAGTGACTGGCAGTTGTTGCGGACCTTGACTTGTTTTATATGTCTCTAGATTTTGGGTTAATTACGAAGATCCGTCTGGATTTAGGGGATAGATAAGGTCCGGTGATCTTGCAGAGTGTTTAGGGATTGATACACTCACGGTTTGGTAACGATCAGCCGTTGCCGCAAGGCTCGGGCCTAAACTCACTGATGACAGCAGCGCAGATCCTTCTCTCATGAAAGCCCGGGAACAAGAGAGCGAGCTATGGCCGCCACTCCCTTATATGGGCAGGGGCGGGGTCGTTTTAATTGGTCCGAATATCTGTCACTCACTGTTACAAGGAATTGTGGGCGCAATACGTCATAGGGACCTCCAAAGGTCCTTAAGCAAAAACCATAGAGTTTACCCGATCACGTGACCCGCAGGTCCTGTCACGCTCCGTACAGGTAATTAACCACTTATATACATTTGTACAATTATATTTATATAAATCCTGAGTAAACTGTAGGATAACTAATATCTAGATGAGAGGTGACAAGGGGTGAAATAAATAAGAAGGACCCCGACGTCCTAGGGACTCTGGCTATGGGGACCTATATACAGGTACCATATAGGATGCGGTACCGGGACACCACATGTACATCTCTCTATATACTGGATGTGTATATCTCTCTAAATAATGCATGTTTGGACCTCCCTGTATACATCTATACACATCTCTCTTTATACTGGACATATACATCTATCTATATAATGCATGTGTGGTCCTCACTTTATACATCTATAAACCTCTCTATATACTGGATGTGTATATCTCTCTATGTAATGCATGTTTGGACCTCATTGTATATATCTTTACACATCTCTCTTTATACTGGATGTATTTACCTCTCTATATAATGCTTGAGTGGACCTCCCTGTGGACATCTATACACATCTCTCTATATACTGGATGTATTTACCTCTCTATATAATGCTTGAGTGGACCTCCCTGTGGACATCTATACACATCTCTCTATATACTGGATGTATTTACCTCTCTATATAATGTTTGAGTGGACCTCCCTGCGGACATATACACACATCTCTCTATATACTGGATGTATTTACCTCTCTATATAATGCTTGAGTGGACCTCCCTGTGGACATCTATACACATCTCTCTATATACTGGATGTATTTACCTCTCTATATAATGCTTGAGTGGACCTCCCTGTGGGCATCTATACACATCTCTCTATATACTGGATGTATTTACCTCTCTATATAATGCTTGAGTGGACCTCCCTGTGGACATCTATACACATCTCTCTTTATACTGGATGTATTTACCTCTCTATATAATGCTTGAGTGGACCTCCCTGTGGACATCTATACACATCTCTCTATATACTGGATGTATTTACCTCTCTATATAATGCTTGAGTGGACCTCCCTGTGGACATCTATACACATCTCTCTATTTACTGGATGTATTTACCTCTCTATATAATGCTTGAGTGGACCTCCCTGTGGACATCTATACACATCTCTCTATTTACTGGATGTATTTACCTCTCTATATAATGCTTGAGTGGACCTCCCTGTGGACATCTATACACATCTCTCTATATACTGGATGTATTTACCTCTCTATATAATGTTTGAGTGGACCTCCCTGCGGACATATACACACATCTCTCTATATACTGGATGTATTTACCTCTCTATATAATGCTTGAGTGGACCTCCCTGTGGACATCTATACACATCTCTCTATATACTGGATGTATTTACCTCTCTATATAATGCTTGAGTGGACCTCCCTGTGGGCATCTATACACATCTCTCTATATACTGGATGTATTTACCTCTCTATATAATGCTTGAGTGGACCTCCCTGTGGACATCTATACACATCTCTCTATATACTGGATGTATTTACCTCTCTATATAATGCTTGAGTGGACCTCCCTGTGGGCATCTATACACATCTCTCTATATACTAGATGTATTTACCTCTCTATATAATGCTTGAGTGGACCTGCCTGCGGACATCTATATACATCTCTCTATATGCTGGAAGTGTGGAACTCTCTTTATACATGTATATACACCTCTCTATATACTGGATGTACTGAACTTTCTGTATACACACCTCACTAGATACTGAATGTAAGCACCTCCCTGTATACATACCTCTATATATTGAACGAGTGGACCTCTCTGTAAAGATGTATAGACACCTCTCTATATATTGGATGTGTGGATGTCTCTGTATATACTCTATTTATACACACCTGTATTATGTCCAGGATGAATATGGGAGAGAGGCTTGGAAGACTTGAATGCCTGCTTGTCACTGGTTTAAACAGCGGCACAAATGAGTCCTTACCAACGCGTCCTTACCAATGGCAGAGATGCGGCGTGCCAGTGTTTACACCGTTGACATGCAGGCAAGCTACATTCAAGTCTTCTAACTCTCTGTCCCATATTCATCCCGGACATAATACAGTGCACCTTATCTTATATATTAACCCCTTAAGGACTCAGGGTTTTTCCGTTTTTGCACTTTCGTTTTTTCCTCCTTACCTTTTAAAAATCATAACCCTTTCAATTTTCCACCTAAAAATCCATATTACGGCTTATTTTTTGTGTCGCCAATTCTACTTTGCAGTGACATTAGTCATTTTACCCAAAAATGCACGGCGAAACGGAAAAAAAAATCAATGTGCGACAAAATCGGAAAAAAAACGCCATTTTGAAACTTTTGGGGGCTTCCGTTTCTACGCAGTGCATATTTCAGTAAAAATTACAGCTTATCATTATTCTGTAGGTCCATACGGTTAAAATGATACCTTATCATCATTCTGTAGGTCCATACGGTTAAAATGATACCCTACTTATATAGGTTTGATTTTGTCGCACTTCTGGAAAAAATCATAACTACATGCAGGAAAATTTATACGTTTAAAAATGTCATATTCTGACCCCTATAACTTTTTTATTTTTCCACGTACGGGGCGGTATGAGGACTCATTTTTTGCGCCGTGATCTGAAGTTTTTATTGGTATGATTTTTTTTTGATCTGACTTTTTGATCACTTTTTATTCATTTTTTAATGTTATAAAAAGTAACCAAAATACGCTTTTTTGGACTTTGGAATTTTTTTGCGCGTACGCCATTGACCGTACGGCTTAATTAATGATATATTTTTATAGTTCGCACATTTACGCACGCGGCGATACCACATATGTTTATTTTTTTTTTTTTTTACACTGTTTTATTTTTTTTATGGGAAAAGGGGGGTGATTCAAACTTTTATTAGGGAAGGGGTTAAATGACCTTTATTAACACTTTTTTTTTACATTTTTTTTGCAGTGTTATAGGTCCCATAGGGACCTATAACACTGCACACACTGATCTCTCATCCTGATCACAGGCGTGTATTAACACGCCTGTGATCAGCATTATCGGCGCTTGAATGCTCCTGCCTGGATCTCAGGCACGGAGCAGTCATTCGTCGATCGGACACCGAGGAGGCAGGTAAGAGCCCTCCTGGTGTCCGATCAGCTGTTCGGGACGCCGCGATTTCACCGCGGCGGTCCCGAACAGCCCGACTGAGCAGCCGGGATACTTTCAGTTCCACTTTAGAAGCGGCGGTCAAAGCTTCTAAAGGGTTAATACCGCACATGGCCGCGATCGGCGATGTGTGGTATTAGCCGCGGGTCCCGGCCGTTGATTAGCGCCGGGACCCACGCGATATGATGCGGGATCGCGGCGCGATCCCGCTTCATATCGCGGGAGCCGGCGCAGGACGTAAATATACGTCCTGCGTCGTTAAGGGGTTAAAAAAATTGGCTTTACTTTTACTCTTTCTTTCCATTAAACACAGTAACCAAGTCTGGTCCTTTCCACATTACTATTGCTATCCATGCTATACATATCTGTTCAACCACATGATTATGCATATTCATGACCCTTTGACCTTTGCACTGCCCTCCATTTTGTGTGTTAATTATATTGTAATATTTAAACCCCACATGTTTTATGCTGTGTATGTACTGTATCAATCTGAAGAAGGGGTGGACTAACCACGAAACGCGTCATTGTTGTACATGAAAAAAGCTGCTGAACTTTCTACCTCGTGACCAGAGTGTGATATATCCTATTGGATTGCTGAGCGCCTGCTATCAAGGTTTTTTTTCTGCATTTCTTAACCAGTACCTCTGCAGGACACCGGCTGGCTGTTCCAGGGACCTTTGGACTGCACTGATCCATACCATCTTCACAACCCCTATACGGGGTGATATGCGCATTTCCTATATGCTCAAGGTGAGCGGCCATTTTATAGAGCCTGTACCCCCCTCTAAAAAGGGACACCCCCTCTCCTCTATCTAGGGTAACACACAAGGCGCCGTCCTTTGGTCTCTCTTTTTGTTTCTACCTCTATATACTGGGCGAGTTGACCTTCTTGTATACATGTATACACACCTCTATATAGTAGATGTGAGGATATGTATGTAAACATATATACAGTGCTCCCACAAGTTACAATAATAATTGGTTCTAGGATGAGCATTGCATGTTGAAACCATTGTATGTTGAGTCCAGAACTCTATGGAACCCAAAATGTCACCCAAAAATATGAAAAAATTAGGATTAAAGAAAATTGAATAGATAACTAATATAGATGAAGCAAGTGCTTACATATAAAAGTATGAAAGATCTGCTGGGAGCTGTAAATCAGTTAAATCACACTAAATGGACAATGATGTCATCAGGCTACATGGAACAACCCCTTTAAACTAATAATTTATTCTTGAGCTTCATGTTCTGGCTCTGGATAGATTTTTTTTTTTTCATTGAAAATTGTGCATAGAGTAATGGGGTATGCTAGAAAAAACTTACAAAGGGGTCAGTTGTAGTG
Source organism: Hyla sarda (assembly GCF_029499605.1). Lineage (NCBI taxonomy): Eukaryota > Metazoa > Chordata > Amphibia > Anura > Hylidae > Hyla > Hyla sarda. The sequence continues at coordinate 370,901,702 of NC_079189.1, read as the reverse complement.
TTGAGCGGCATAGGCCATATTCGAATTTGCGAATATTCGCGAATATATGGATGAATATTCGTCATATATTCGCGAATATTCGCGTTTTATTTCCGCATATGCAAATATTCGCGTGTGCGAAAATTAACATATGCGAAAATTTGCATATACAAAAACCCGTGCAAGCAAAAATTTGCATATGCGAAAATTTGCACACCAGTCTCACACAGTAGTATTAGAGCCTTCTTTACACCACACAAGCTGGAAGCAGAGAGGGGTGATCACTGTGATGTGTACTGTGAAAAAAAAAATACGAATATTCGGAATTACGAATATATAGTATATATATAGTGCTATATTCGCGAATATTCGCAAATTTGCGAATATGCGATATTCGCGAATAAAATTCGTATTGCGAATATTCGCGAGCAACACTAGTCAGTTGTACAGGCTGGCTCATACCACCCCCTGTCCCACTGGAAGGGCCAGTGAATGTTTATCTTCTTTCCCTCATTTGTAGGAGAACAGGTTGACAGCTGGTAAGGGTTGCTCCTTTGACACTAGTGTTTTTGTGCTTGTGTTGAATAACTGTGAAGAGTTTGAGCCCTGAACAGGTTCCCTTCACCTGGTTTATAAACCCTATCATTGGTTGAACTTGATGGACGTGTCATTTTTCAACCGTACTATATATTATGTAACTATATAACTATCCTGCCACCAAAACAGCTCTGACCTGTGAAGTCATAGGGGGAGATTCATCAAAAGCTGTGGAGATGTTGTGGAGAAGGTTGACCAGTTGCCCATAGAAACCAATCAGATTGCTTTTTTAATTCTTAACAAAACCTCTAAGAAGCCATCTGATTAGTTGCTATGGGCAACTGGGCAACTTTTCATCTCCACAGGCGTTCATAAATCTCCCCCATTGACCCTACTACACCTCTGAAGGTATCCTGTAGTATCTGGCATTAACAGCAGATCCTTTACGTTTAGTACAGGAACATTCTTAGAGATCTCCTCTTTTGGAGAGCCTCTAATCCGGTTATCCAGCCATCACATTTGGCACCCTATCTGATATTCCTAAAACATGACTGTTTCTGTTTTGGGCTGATATCCCTAGTCACATTGCAAGTCTCTTTAATAGGTCAGATGTTGAAATAACGGGTAACTACCTATAGGGAGCGGTAAAGCAAATTGTCTTTATTCTGGAGGAGAGCTTTACCATGTACTTTAACCTCTTAAGGACCCATGACGTATGCATACGTCATGGTCTTTTCCTGGAAGCGGATCCCTGCTGAAATCCTTCAGCAGGGATCCAGGGCAAACGCCGAGGGGGGCCATGTAGGAAATCGCCCTTGTGATCTGCGGCGATACCGGGCTGATCGGGTCTCTGGGACCCGACCGCCCGGTAATTTTGCATGACAGACAGCCAGGCCAGCCAGGACCATGCTGAAGGCTAGGAGTGAGGTGGCAAGCCTGCCACCTCCTCCAATCCCCTGCGATTCTTCGGTTAGTTAACCGACCAATCGCAGGGGGGGGGGGGGGGGCGGTTACTTCCTCCCGTCCTGCCCGGCCCCTGGAAGTCCGGAGAGGACGGGAGGAAGACCGGAGGACGCGGCGGGGGACGGGGGAGTGCTTACTCGTCCCTGAAGACCCGGATCCTGGCGAGGAAGATGGCGGCGGCGACAGGTGAGTGGATCTTCAGCCGCGGTCGGGCCCTTTACAGCAATGCACGTCGCTGGCTCTAAAGATGTTGCCGAACTACTACTTCCAGCATGCCTGAGAATGTTTGGGAGTTGTGGTTTTGCAACAACAGGAGGCACACTGGTTGGGAAACATTGTCTGTTTCCTAACTCAGTGTTTCCCAACCCGTGTGCCTCCGGCTGTTGCAAAACTATAACTACCAGCATGCACTGATAGACTGTGCATGTTGGGAGTTGTAGTTTTGCAACAGCTGGAGGTCCCCCCCCCCCCCCTGTGAATGTACAGGGTACATTCACATGGGCAGGGGCTTACAGTGAGTATCAGGCTGCAAGTTTGCGATGCAGCAAATTTTGTGCGGCAGCTCAAACTCGCAGCGGGAAAATCGATGTAACCCCCCCCTGCCCGTGTGACTGTACCCTAAAAACACTACACTACACTAACACAAAATAAAATAAAAAGTAAAAAACACTACATATACACATACCCCTACACAGCCCCCCTCCCCTCCCCAATAAAAATGAAAAACGTCTGGTACGCCACTGTTTTCAAAATGGAGCCTTCAGCTGTTGCAAAACAACAACTCCCAGTATTGCCGGACAGCCGTCGACTGTCCAAGCATGCTGGGAGTTTTGCAATAGCTGGAGGCACCCTGTTTGGGAATCACTGGCGTAGAATACCCCTATGTCCACCCCTATGCAAATCCCTAATTCAGGCCTCAAATGTGCATGGCGCTCTCACTTTGGAGCCCTGTCGTATTTGAAGGCAACAGTTTAGGGCCACATACGGGGTATCGCCGTACTCGGGAGAAATTGCCTTACAAATTTTGGGGGGCTTTTTCTCCTTTCACCCCTTATGAAAAGGTGAAGTTGGGGTCTACACCAGCATGTTAGTGTAAAAAAATATTTTTTTTACACTAACATGCTGGTGTTGCCCTATACTTTTCATTTTGACAAGAGGTAAAAGGGAAAAAAGCCCCCCAAAATTTGTAATGCAATTTCTCCTGACTACAGAGATACCCCATATGTGGGCGCAAAGTGCTCTGGGGGCGCACAACAAGGCCCAGAAGGGAGAGTGCACCATGTACATTTGAGGTGATTTGCACAGGGGTGGCTGATTGTTACAGCGGTTTTGACAAACGCAAAAAAAAAAAACCCCACATGTGACCCCATTTCGGAAACTACACCCCTCACGGAATGTAATAAGGGGTGCAGTGAGAATTTACACGCCACTGGTGTCTGACAGATCTTTGGAACAGTGGGCTGCGCAAATTAAAAAATTTGTACAGCCCACTGTTCCAAAGATCTGACAGACACCAGTGGGGGGTAAATGCTCACTGTACCCCTTGTTACGTTCCTCAAGGGGTCTAGTTTCCAAAATGGTATGCCATGTGGGGGTTATTTTGCTGTTCTGGCACCATAGGGGCTTCCTAAATGCAACATGCCCCCCGAGCAAAATTTGCTCTGATAAAGCCAAATATGACTCCTTCTCTTCTGAGCATTGTAGTTCGCCCGTAGTGTGCTTCAGGTCAACTTATGGGGTACCTGCATACTCAGAAGAGATGGGGTTACACATTTTGGGGGGTATTTTCTGCTATTAACCCTTGCAAAAATGGGAAATTTGGGGGGGAAACACACATTTTAGTGAATTTTTTTTTTTTTTTTACGTATGCAAAAGTCGTGAAACCCCTGTGGGGTATTAAGGCTCACTTTATTCCTTGTTACGTTCCTCAAGGGGTTTAGTTTCCAAAATGGTATGGCATGTGGGTATTTTTTGCTGTCCTGGCACCATAGGGGCTTCCTAAATGCGACATGCCCCCGAGCAAAATTTGCTCTCAAAAAGCCAAATATGACTCCTTCTGAGCATTGTAGTTCGCCCGTAGTGTGCTTCAGGTCAACTTATGGGGTACCTGCATACTCAGAAGAGATGGGGTTACAAATTTTGGGGGGTATTTTCTGCTATTAACCCTTGCAAAAATGTGAAATTTGGGGGGAAACACACATTTTATTGAATTTTTTTTTTTACATTTTTTACATATACAAAAGTCGTGAAACACATGTGGGGTATTAAGGCTTACTTTATTCCTTGTTACATTCCTCAAGGGGTATAGTTTCCAAAATGGTATGCCATGTGGTTTTTTTTTTCTGGTTCTGGCACCATAGGGGCTTCCTAAATGCAACATGCCCCCCAAAAACCATTTCAGAAAAACGTACGTTCCAAAATCCCCTTGTCGCTCCTTCCCTTCTGAGCCCTCTACTGCGCCCGCCGAACACTTTACATAGACATATGAGGTATGTGCTTACTCGAGAGCAATTGGGCTACAAATATAAGTATACATTTTCTCCTTTTACCCCTTGTAAAAATTCAAAAATTGGGTTTACAAGAACATGTGTAAAAAATGAAGATTGTGAATTTTCTCCTTCACTTTGCTGCTATTCCTGTGAAACACCTAAAGGGTTAAAACACTTACTGATTGTCATTTTGAATACTTTGGGGGGTGTAGTTTTTATAATGGGGTCATGTGTGGGGTATTTCTAAGATTAAGACCCTTCAAATTCACTTCAAACCTGAACTGGTCCCTGAAAAATTGTGATTTGGGAAATTTTGTGAAAAATTTGAAAATTGATGCTGAACTTTGAAGCCCTCTGGTGTCTTCCAAAAGTAAAAACTCGTCAATTTTATGATGCAAATATAAAGTAGACATATTGTATATGTGAATAAAAAAAATTATATTTGGAATATCCATTTTCATTACAAGCAGAGAGCTTCAAAGTTAGAAAAATTCAAATTTTCAAATTTTTCATCAAATTTGGGGATTTTTCACCAACAAAGGATGCAAGTTACCAAAAAATTTTACCACTAAGTTAAAGTAGAATATGTCACGAAAAAACAATCTCGGAATCAGAATGATAACTAAAAGCATTCCAGAGTTATTAATGTTTAAAGTGACAGTGGTCAGATGTGCAAAAAATGTCCGGGTCCTAAGGTGTAAAATGGCTGGGTCCTTAAGGGGTTAAGGTAGTTCACATGTGGAGGATGTGTGAATGACAGTACCAACAAAGCAGATAAAGTCTTCCTCCTGAAGAAAAAACCATATGTGGTTTGAATTGTGCTTTAGATTTGTTGCACATTTTCCCTATTAATTTCAAGGAATTGTAAGAAAAACAAAAGTAATAATATTGGGCCTTGGGCTCTACATACATTTTACCTACAAAAACCAGCAGCACCTCAACATATTTATCCATCTGCACCATGCAAGCATCACCCACATATCAAATCAAAATGAAAAAGTGATGATTATGGCACATAGGAACCAAAAAATGGTGCACAATGTTCTTGAGTATGACAAAAACATCTAAAGGCAGAATACAGTGCAAAATAAGCCAAAGCAACAGGTTTAAACACAATAATACAGGTTTAGAGAACTCCATCCACTTATATTCTACTTTAAATTACAGCACAAATCTACTGCAATTCTTCCATGTCTGAACAGGGCCTGAGCTTCCTATACTTGCCTTATTATACTACCGTTACTTACAGTTGGCAGTGAATATCAATACACGGAGCCAACACTTGCAGAGATGTGTACAGCACCAAAAAAAGCACCATGGTCATGTCTCTATGTATGGGTCTATATCTCCCAGCCAGGTGGACACATCAATATAGTTTTACTTGTCTGATAAGTCTATATTTTATATTTTCTTAGATTTGTCAGTTTGCACTACATACCTGCGTTAGCATTGTAATGTGGTCCTTAAAATGGAGTTACCCAAGAAGTTGTAAGTAAGAGTAACATAGCTGAGCATGTCTAGTACACCACTTTATTTGGTCGTTGAATTGTGGCCTAGGGGGCTGTGACTGCATAATTCATTGGTCACTGAGGATTTAGAAAGAGCGTTCTATAGGTGGACAATAACAACAATCAGTTATACTATATAGGAATACCATTACTCACAATCATCAGTGGTCCTATGCTATGAATTACATTCACAAGACACTGTTCGATAGATCATGGCGCTCTTAGAATGAACGCCGGCTCTGCTAAGAATTACCTGTGTGCTTTGGTCCTCAGGATTATTGAAAACCTGTTGAGCTTTCCTTCTAAGGCAGTTATGATAATATCCCCTATGTATACATAATAGTGGAGGCCGTAATAGAGAAAACACATTGGTATGGCAATTAGATGAAACGTCTTTTGTCTTTGTTGGAAGGTTTTCATTTCATTTTCAGATTTCCAATAATCAGCCATGTAGCATCAGCTTTATTATATTTAGATTCTGTGCTATTTTCCTCTAGAAACGGTATGCATCATAAGTATACAAGCCCCAGGGAACACTTTCAGCAATGATTCTATTGAAAATGTCCTTATTAGAATTCCATCTCTGTACTTTTTATTCCACTGAATCGTGCTAGTGATGTACTCACCCTTTGACACCCCATGTGCAGCCAGCTATGAGGTCTTGTCTGCCGCCTCTGATCAGTGGATACAATTCTTCCCTCTTATGTGGTGAAAGGAGAATATTTTGTTAATCGTTACTCCCCCTTGCTGCTTAAATCTTCTATGAAAATCAGCTCAGCTTTGTCTTGTGTCTGCAAGACAAGCAATACAAGTCTAGTGTTGAGCGGCATAGGCCATATTCGAATTCGCGAATATTCGCGAATATATGGACGAATATTCGTCATATATTCGCGAATATTCGCATATTCGTTATATTCTCGTTTTATTTTCGCATATGCGAAACTTCGCGTATGCGAAAATTAACATATGTGAATATTAGCATATACAAAATTAGCACATGCAAAAATTTGCATATGCGAAAATGCGCATATGCTAATTTTCGCATATGCGAAGTTTCGCATATGCGAATTTTCTCACGCAAGTCTCACACAGTGGTATTAGAGCCTTCTTTACACCACACAAGCTGGAAGCAGAGAGGGGTGATCACTGTGATGTGTACTGTGAAAAAAAAAAAAAACTAGAAAAAAAAACTAAAAAAAAAAAACGAATATTCGTAATTACGAATATATAGCGCTATATTCGCGAAATTCGCTAATATTCGAATTGCGAATATTCGTGAGCAACACTATACAAGTCTATGGGAGGAGGGGCTCCACCCACCAGCCCTGGGAAAACAGCAAATTAGAGATATCATATACAAGTTATATCATGGCCAAAATAGTGCTACTTCTCGTGTACACACACAGGACAGCCTATCCTGAAAAGTTACCTGAAGTGACAGGTACTCTTTAACCCCTTAAGAACCAAGCTCATTTTGGCCTTAACCCCTTAGGGACTCAGCCTATTTTCACCTTACGGACTCAGCAAATTTGAGTTTTTGCATTTTCGCTTTTTCCTAAAAATCATAACGCTTAAAAATTTTGCACCTACAGACCCACATAAGGGCTTGTATTTTGTGTCACCAATTGTATTTCGCAATGACATCACTTATTTTATCATATAACCTGCGGAAAAACAAAAAAAAAATTGGGGGATGAAATTTTTAAAACAACAATGCCATTTTGTAACTTTTGGGGGCTCCTGTTTCTATGCAGTGCAATATTTGGTAAAAATTACGCATTATCTTTATTCTGTAGGTCCATACGGTTACAAGAATACCCAATTTATGTAGGTTTTATTTTAATACTTAAAAAATTATGAACTATATGCACCAAAATTAGTTAGTTTGCATCTTATGACCCCTATAACTTTTTTATTTTGAGAGCTAATTTTTTGCGCCATCATCTTTAGTTTTTATCGGTACCATTTTTGTTTTGATGGGACTTTTTGATTCCTTTTTATTAATATTTTTATGGTCTATGAAGTAACCAAAAAGGCACAATTTTGGAATTTGGTATTTTATTACGCGTACGCCATCAACCATGTGGTTTAGCTAACCTTATATTTTAATAGTTCAGACATTTACGCATGCGGTGGTACCACATATGATAATTTTTAATCTTTATTACATTATTTTATTTAAAAAAGGGAGAAGGGAGGTGATTTAAACTTTTAATAGGGAAGGGGTTAATGAACTCTTATTAAATAAAAAAAAAACATGCAATCTTCAGATTGCATACACTGATCAGCGTAACTGGTGATCTGCTGCTCTAGCCTGCTGCGCAGGCATGGAGTAGTAGATCGCCCATCGGATAACGGAGAGACAGGTGAGAACCCTCCCATTGTCCGGTAAGCTGATCGGGACATCGTGATTTTGTCACGATAGTCCCGATCAGCTCCTCTGAGCTGCCAGGATTCTTTTACGTTCGTTTTAGACGCCGCAATCAACTTTGATCGCGGCGTTTAAAGGGTTGATGCCGGGCATCGGCCCGATCGGCCGTGGCCGACATTAGCCGTGGGTCCTGGCTGCCTGTAGTAATCGGGACCCACCGGGTTTAACCCGTTCTCTGCCGGTGAGAACGGTTTAAACCCGTTATACCGGACCAGGGCGTACAGGTACACCCTGAGTCCTTAAGTCCTTAAGGATTGGGGATGCAGGGTGTATGCGCCGACAGACAGGGGGAGAGAAGGGGCAGAGGTACCCATTGCCGGCGCTGCTGCCCCGTTGCCTCCCCCATCCCTGGTTGTATAATTACCTGTTGCCGGGGTCGAGTCCGCGCTGCTTCAGGCCTCCAGTGTGCGTCCCCTGCGTCGTTGCTATGCGCTGCACGGCGCGGCGCAATGACGAGTGTCGTCACTGCGTCTCACAGCGCATAGCAACGACGCAGGGGACGCACACCGGAGGCCTGAAGCAGCGCGGACCCGACCCCGGCAACAGGTAATTATACAACCGGGGATGGGGGAGGCAACGGGGCAGCGGCGCCGGCAATGGGTGCCGCTGCCCCTTCTCTCCCCCTGTCTGTCGGCTCCGGCAATGGGGCAGTGACACCGATAGACAGGGGGAGAGAAGGGGCAGCGGCGCTTATAGCAGGGGTAGAGAAGCTGCGGTAGCAGGGCTCTAGACCCTAGGAAAGGCAGGGGGAGAGAAGCGAGCAGCGACGGCCTCTCTCCCCCTGCCTTTCCTGGGGGCTTCTGCGGGGTAAGAAACAGTGTATCGGGGTATACACATGCACCCCCACGCACCCTCATTTTACCAAGGATATTTGGGTAAAAAAAATTTTTTACCCAAATATCCTTGGTAAAATGAGGGTGCATGTTATAGGCTGGTGCGTGGTATACCCCGATAAATACGGTATATACTGACCACAAATAATGGTGCTTCTGATGCACACACACAGAACATGCCATCCTGAAGTGTAACCTGATAGTACAGGTATGTTTGAAAGATTTCATGTAGTTTTTAACATTCAATACAGTTTCCCATCATTTGCTGATTCATGTGTGCGTTCACCAATACAGTAAGGTCTGAATTGAAAGCAAAGGTCTGGTGAAACTGCAGGCTGATGAAGTCATGGTATACACTTTGACCTCAAGATAACATATATTAAAATGCACTTACATAGTAACATAGTTCATAAGGTTGATAAAACGACCAGAGTCCATCTGGTTTACCGTAGAAGGTGTGGATCCTTTGATATTTTGAACTATCTTCCTTATACTAGCCATTTAGGATATACAGTTAGACCTAGAGTTCCTACAGTCTATTGCAGTGTTTCCCAACCAGAGTGCCTCCAGTTGTTGCAAAACTACAACTCCCAGCATGCCCGGACAGCCAGAGGCTGTCCGGGCATGCTGCGAGTTGTAGTTTTGCAACACTAGGAGGCACCTTGGCTGGAAAACCTGGTCTATGGGCATACCCTGAATATGTAACAAGAGTATATACAATATAATGTACAAAGTGAATATTCCCTCATCTGAGAAGAGGATACACCATAGAGTAAAATGGGACTGGTGGTGGTTTACATTATGGACAGGGTGGTTCAGACCTATTCTAGTACGGGTATGGGATAACATGAGCCTCCAGCTGTTTCCTCTCTTTGACTGCTATTGTTGGTGTGCTCTTTTTTAAATAATAATAATAATAATAACAGAACAGGAGGTCCTATGCAGGATCAGGGCCATTCTGAGCAGCCACTCCGTCTTTTCATGGTGTCTCATAGTTACTATGGTACACAAAATGAACAGTGACATGGCCATCAAAAGTGCTTCATGTGATTGTTGACAAGTCCATCCTTTATACACACACTTATCTACTGTTATCTAAATGAGGGAACCAATTTTAAAGACATTTTACAACGGACCTCTGCTACATTTCCATTCATTTACCTTTTCTTTTCTTTATCTCCTTCCTATTCACCATTCATCTACTGCAAATCTTTATTTTGTTTAAATCCTATTTCCTAAAAGAAAGTTTAATTGTTCCATTCACAATTACTGTAGACACTTGACCTCCAGGGATTATAGGACTGAATCAATGGGTTTACATTATAGTTATGCCACTAGATCACTGTCGGACTGTCATCTTTGCATTGATCGCTGTTGTTTATTAAAGGGGTTATGCAGGAAAAAACTTTTTCATTAAAATGGTTTAATTTACCTTTAAAACCGGCCACTAGGGGTCTCCCTCCTAGTGGCCGGCTGCAGCCTGGCGTGACATTACGCTTGAATTCTGACCGATGCCGGCCAGGCATCAGTCCGAATTCAGTCAGGCTGCGCTCGCTCCCTGCCTGTCAACTAGACAGGCGGGAGCAAGCGCTTTGAAGGAAGAGGATGCGCGCAGGCTCCCTGGCCTCGCAGGCCGGCCCCAGCTCCCGGGGACATGTAAAATATTATTCGCAGCAGCTCCGCTGTGACTGTTCTCACTGCTTATTCTTTTTCGGGGGGGGGGGGGGGGGGTTGAGCGGAGCGGCGGGGCGGGGGGGGGGGGGATGCGGGCTGCGCGGCGGGGAGCGGGATGTGCGCCCCTCACAGATACGGTGTTCATCTATAAAGTATGCCTTCTGTTGTTTCCCCACTACAACTCCCAGCATGCCCTGACAGCCAATAGATGTCAGGGCAAGCTGGGAGTTGTAGTGGGGAAACAGCTGGAGGAATTAATAGGTGAACTAAGGGCGGAAGTGTGCCCCCCCAGCAGGCATCAGTGACGTTGTGCCTGCTGGGGAAGTCTGCCTGGTAGTGAACACACTACCAGGCAGACAAAAGGCATTTTTAATATGTTAAAAAAAAAATAATGGCAGGGAGGGGGTTAGGGAAGAATGGGCAATAGGCAGGGACAGAAAAAATAAATAAAAAAAAAGGATGGTGGGAGCTACACTTTAATCCTTTCAGTACTTATGAGCTGCTGAAGTTGAGTTGTTCTTTTCTGTCTAAGTGCTCGCTGATGACACGTGTCTCGGGAACTGTCCAGAGTAGAAGCAAATTCCCATAGCAAACCTCCTGTCTGTTCAGTTCCTGAGACAAGTAGAGATGTCAGCAGAGAGCACTGTTTCCAGACAGATAAGAACAACTTAAAGGGGTACTCCGGAGGTTAATTTTTTTGACTATATGGCATCTTCTTTGTAAGTTTTTTTTTAATGCAATATACATGTCATATGTTTTGGCAGCATGTGTGTGTTTTTCTTACCTCTTTGTTGGGCAGGACGTTCTGTAGTTCAGAGGGTTTTCTTTTACTGTTGTCCACAGTTCTGAGTCTGTTGTGAACAAGATGTTACAGCTTTTTTTTTTCTCTGTCTGCATTAGAGGAATAAGCCACGCCCCCTCATATCATCCAGCTGAGTACACAGCTCCTCACCTCCCCTCCCCCCTGCTCTGTATTCTAAGGACGCAGGTCTGCACAGCAGAAGGACCTCACAGAGAAGATAAGTGTTATCTGAAGGGGAGGATGACAAGGTGCACGGGCTGGGGATGTATGGACTGCAGGGGAATAAATCTCATACTGGGAATTATCTCTATGGGGGAGATTTATTAAAACCTGTGCAGAGGCAAACTTGCCCAGTTGCCCATAGCAATCAATCAGATCGCTTCTTTCATTTTTCATAGGCCTTCATAAAAATGAAAGCAGCAAGCTGATTAGTTGCTATGGGCAACTGGGCAAGTTTTCCTCTGCACAGGTTTTGATAAATCTCCCCCTATATGTGAAGGGGGAGGGGGGGGACTCCTGAATGACACATGCTGGGAGTTGTAGTCCCTGGTGTGTGTGTGTGTATGCTAGTGTTTACAAACCAGTGTGCCTCCAGCTGTTGCAAAACTACAACTCCCAGCATGCCCTGACAGACTTTGGGCATGCTAGGAGTTGTAGATTTGCAACAGCTGCAGGTACACTGGTTGGGAAACACTGTTCTAGCCTATTCAGCATACACATCATGTTACACCAGTGTTTCCCAACCAGTGTGCCTCCAGCTGTTGCAAAACTACAACTCCTAGCATGCCCAAAGGCTGTCAGGGCATGCTGGGAGTTGTAGTTTTGCAACACCTGGAGGTACCCTGGTTGGGAAACACTGGTGTGTGCCCTACAGAGGTGTGGTGAACTACAACCCCCAGGAGACTACAGAGGCAGCATGCTGGTGTTATACCACAGACTGAAGACTCCTGAATGACACATGCTGGGAGTTGTAGTCCCTTTTGTGTGTGTATAACAGTGTATCCCAATATAACCAACCAAGGCTGATTATATTAGTGTGCAGTGTATAAGGGGGCTGACCCGGGAAAATAGTAGGGTGGGTAAAGGGCGGAACAAACAAACAAACAAAAAAGGAGCCGCCCCAAACCAGCAAGGCATGTGGCATGCTGGGATTTGTAGTTTTCAGCACAGCAAGAAACAGGAAATAGAAGCAAAGATAGGAAAACAAAGTGAGGGATAAAAAGACAACAAAGAACAGAAATAGAGTAGGCTAAACAGCAAGAATAGAAATGAAACAAAACAAATAGGGTAAGTTAAAAAAATGGAAAAACACGTTGACCACCGGAGTACCCCTTTAACTTCAGTAGCTGATGTGGTGTCCCGGTACTGTATCCTATACGTTACCTGTATAGAGGTCCCCATAGCCAGAGTTCCTCGGACGTCAGGGTCCCTCTTGTCTAGTCTTCCCCTTGTTACCTCTCACTTAGTCAGTAGATATATAGTAATTCTGTTGGATATTTATATAGCTATAGGTATAGAGACTGTATATATTCGGTTATTTACCTGTCCGGAGCGTAGCAGGACCTGCGGGTCACGTGATCAGGTAGAAACTCTATGGTTTTGCTTAAGGACCTTTGGAGGTCCCAGTGACGTGTTCACCCACCATGCCTTGTAACGGTGAGTGACAGCTGACACAGACCAATCCAAAACGGCCCTGCCCCTGCCCATATAAGGGAGCGGCGGCCATTACTAGGACGGATCTGTGCAGCTGTCATCAGCAGTAACCAGGCCTAAGCCTTGCGGCAATGGCCATCTCTCAAAAACTGTGAGTTACTTCAATCCCTATTACCTCAGTAAGATCACCGGACCTAAATATTCCCCTAAATCCGGACGGATCTCTGCAAAAATCCTAAATCTAACAACTCTTTGGATAAGTCAATGGTCCTCAGCATCTGTCAATCACTGCCGTGCTATATAGAGACTGTGGAGGGTATGTATGAAGCTTTTTACCCTGTTTTTTTTTGTCTGTGATTTGTCGCAATTTTTCCTTTATGTAATTTTTTGCGACAAATGTTTGTGCCAAATGGTTTAGAACAAAATCACTCATATCACTTTGTTAGTCGTGATTTCAGTTACAATCATTCTTTGGCCTGGAATTCATTAATTGCGACTTTTCGATTTGGCGCAAGTTTAGGCGCAAATACCTTCATTTAGGGGCAAATCTACACCATGAATAAAGTGACAGAGAAAATAGCTACAACAATAGAATGTCCCAAAGTCAGATTTACTGCCTGGAATTCTGGGGTCTGCGCCTTTTGTAGGACTACATTTGTGCCAAAATTACAAACTTGCGTACGACAATTGATAATTTTGGCGCAAATATGCTCCATTTGACGCAAAGAAACATACATAAAATCACACATTGCTACACCATTATTGATACAAGTCCCCCTGTATTACTAAGACCGTTGCTGTTAATTGGATGTACCGCAAGTACTTCGGTAAAGTTTATGCAAGTTCAAGTTCATCTCCATTGTGGACCTTCATTCATTAAAGCACGCACCTATCGTTCCTGGGAAGGGTGGCGATAGGCCGGAGATTTACCTCAGCGTATTAACCCTCACCCTGGCGTCACGAGTGACAGGGGTTAAATTAACCCCTTATATTCTGAAGCAACACCCCAACTACACTATACCCCCCCAAGGGCTACCACACTGATAATTATTGGAAGGATTAAGGATTTACAAATCTGTTTAACTTTCTGGAGCCAGTTGATCTAAAAAAAAGTTTTTTTTCTTGAAATACCCCTTTAATCTATACTGACTCACCATTGCCCTGAATGTAGCACACAGTGTTCACCTTTATATGCTATACTAAGAAATAGTTATGTTAACCTAATGAGAAGTCTATTAGATTTTAGACCAGTTCTTTTAGTGGAGACATTTTAGTAATGTATTCCTCCTCCCCATGCCTCTCTGGTGTTTCCCGGGGCAAGGTTTTACACATCTCTTTTGTTTATGAACACCTCATGTGAGCAAACTAACACATTTTGTTTAGTTTTCACATGTGTAGCCATCTATTGGCAATGAATGAAATTTAGAGAATAATGGACCCTGAGCTCCAAGGCGTATTCAGTCTATGGCAGCACTCAGTGGCTTGTTGCCACAAGTCCTTATTTAATATGTATGCTGTTTACTGCATTGTTCTTTGCTTGGTTAATATGTTAATGTGCCTTAAGTGACACATACATATGCATGGAACTAGTTTGCTTATCTAATCATGGAATATGCAAATTTCATAGCTTAAAAATAGAAATGGAATGGCATAAGAAGTCATATGACTACTTGACAAATCTATATACATTATGGCCCAGATTTACCAAACTGTGTGAGAGAAAAAATGGAGGGATTTTCCCACCACAACCAATCACAGCTCAGCAAATGAGCTCTGGTAAAGTGAAAGCTGAGCTGTGATTGGTCGCTGTTAGAAAATCACTCCACTTTTTCTCTCACACAGTTTGATAAATTTAGGCTAAGTTTCCACTTGGTTTATTTCTGGCAGTTTTTTGAGCCAAAGCCAGAAGTGGATCCATAAGGAATAGGGCATATAAAGGAAGGACTTACACTTCTCCTTCCTTATGGATCCACTTCTGACTTTGGCTCAAAAACTGCAGTGGCAGTATTCCAAAAACTGCCAGAAAAAAAAACCAAGTGGAAACTTAGCCTTAGGCCTAAATATAATATTTTTTTAATAGAAGTTAACCCCTTAAGGACGCAGCTCATTTTCACCTTAAGGACGCAGCCCTTTTTTTTTGCAATTCTGACCACCTTCACTTTATACAGTATATTAACCCCTTGCAGGAGAACGCCGGGTTTATACAGCACCGCGGCACGGGAGGGTTATGAAGTGAACTCAGGAGCTGAGCTCGCATCATATCCGCACGGTCCCAGCTGCTATCATCAGCCAGGACCCGTGGCTAATGCCAGACATCACCATTCTGGCAGATGTCCGGCATTAACTCTCAAAAGTGAAAGTAAAAGCATCCCGGCGGCTCAGTCGGGTTGAACTGGACATCGCAATAAATTCGCGATGTCCCGATCAGCTAGGACGCAACAGGAGGGTGCCTTACCTGCCTCCTGTGCTTCCGAACTGCGATTGATTGCTGAAAGCCTGAAATCCAGGCTTGAGCAATCAACCGCTGATAACACTGATCAATGCAAAGCTATGGCTTTGCAGTGATCTGTGTAAAACATCAGTGTGTCCAGTGTTATAGCCCCCTATGGGAGCTATAACACTGCAAAAAAAAGTGAACAAAAAAAGTTAAAGATCATTTAACCCCTACCCTAATAAAATTTTGATTCACCCCCCTTTTCCCATAAAAAAAACTAAACGGTGTAAATAAAAATAAACATATGTGGTATCGCCACGTGCGGAAATGTCCAAACTATAAAATATATCATTAATTAAACTGCACGGTCAATGGCGTACACGCAAAAAAATTCCAAAATTCCAAAAGTACAAAATAGCGTATTTTTGGTCACTTTTTATAACATAAAAAAATGTATGAAATGCGATCAAAATGTCCGATCAAAACAAAAATGGTACCAATGAAAACTTTAGATCACAGCGCAAAAAAATGAGCCCTCATACTGGCCCGTACATGGAACAATAAAAAAGTTATAGGGGACAGAAGAGGCCAATTTTAAACATAAAAATTTTCCTGCATGTAATTATGATTTTTTTCCGAAGTAATAAAAAAATCAAACCTATATAAGTAGGGTATCATTTAAATCGTATGGACCTACAGAATAAAGAGAAGGTGTCCTTTTTAATGAAAAATACACTGCCTAGAAACAGAAGCCCACAGAATTGACAAAATGGCGTTTTTTCTTCCATTTTGTTGCACAATGATTTTTGAGTAAAATTACTAATCTCATTACAAAGTAGAAATGGTGATGCTAAAAATAAGCCATAATATGGATTTTTAAGTGCTGCAAAAATTATTTTTTAAAAGGTAAGGAGGAAAAAATGAAAGTGCAAAAATGGAAAAACACTATGGGGGAGATTTATCAAAACCTGTGCAGAGGAAAACTTGCCCAGTTGCCCATAGCAACCAATCAGATCGCTTCTTTCATTTTTCACAGGCCTTCATAAAAATGAAAGAAGCGATCTGATTGGTTGCTATGGGCAACTGGGCAAGTTTTCCTCTGCACAGGTTTTGATAAATCTTCCCCTATGTCCTTAAGGGGTTAATAACTCTTGGAAGTTTTTATCTTTCATTCTGATTCCAGGATTGTTTTTTGTGACATATTCTACTTTAACATAGTGGTACATTTTTCGTTGTTACTTGCATCCTTTCTTGGTGAAAAATCCAAAAATTTAATGAAAATTTTGGAAAATTAGCATTTTCCAAACTAAGAAACTCTCTCTGCTTGTAAGGAAAATAGACATTCCAAATAAATTATATATTGATTCACAAATACAATATGTCTACTTTATGTTGGCATCATAAAGTTGACATGTTTTTACTTTTTGAAGACATTAGAGGGCTTCAAAGTATAGCAGCAATTTTTTTACATTTTCACAAAAAATTCAAAATCTGAATTTTTCAGGGACCAGTTAAGTTTGAGGGACCAGAAAACTCACTGTAAACCCCCGCCCCTTTGAATGTATCCTGTACATTCACATGGGGCGGGCGTGGGGGCTGGTGCACAAACCTCTCCAGCTGTTGCAAAACTACAACTCTCAGCATGGACTGACATACCGTGCATGCTGGGAGTTGTAGTTTTGCCATAGCTGGAGGCACACTGGTGAGGAAACACCGAGTTAGGTAACAGAAAAACTCAGTGCTTCCCCACCAGTGTGCCTCCAGCTGTTACAAAACTACAACTCCCAGCATGCACGGTCTGTCAGTGCAAACTGGGAGTTGTAGTTTTGCAACAGCTAGAGGCACACTGGTGGGTAAACACTGAGTTAGGTTCTGTTACTTAACTTTGTGTTTCTTCACCAGTGTGCCTCCAGCTGTGGCAAAACTACAACTCCCAACATGCACTGATAGACCGTGCATGCTGGGAGTTATAGTTATGCAACAGCTGGAGGCACGCAACTGCAACTCCCAGCATGCAAAGACAGCAGTTTTTTGTTCGTGCATGCTGGGAGTTGTAGTTGTGCAACATCTGGAGGACCACAACTGTGGCCTTCCAGATGTTGCCAAACTACAAATCCCAGCATGCCCTCACAGCATGGACAGCCCCGATTCCCCTTATTTTCCGGAATCACCGAAAATCGCTGGTCTGAATTGACCAGCGGTTTGCGGCGATTGCCGATATGGGGGGGGGGGGGTATACTTAGAGGGGTACTCCGCTGGAAAACATTTTTTTTCTTAAATCAACTGGTGTCAGAAAGTTAAACAGATTTGTAAATTACTTCTATTAAAAAAAAAATCTTAATCCTTCCAGTACTTATCAGCTGCTGTTATGATCCACAGGAAGTTCCTTTCTTTTTGAATTTCCTTTCTGCCTGACCACACTGTTCTCTGCTGACACCTCTATCCATTTTAGGAACTGTCCACAGCAGGATAGGTTTTCTATGGGGATTTGCTCCTACTCTGGACAGTTCCCAAAATGGACAGAGGTGTCAGCAGAGAGCAGTGTGGTCAGGCAGAAAGGAAATTCAAAAAGAAAAGAACTTCCTGTGGATCATAACAGCAGCTGATAAATACTGGAAGGATTAAGGTTTTTAAATAGAAGTAATTTACAAATCAGTTTAACTTTCTGGCACCAGTTGATAAAAAAAAAAGAAAAAAAAAAAGATTTCCAGGGGAGTACCCCTTTAATGAAAATGAAGCACAGTGGACCAACACCAGCAGATGACATGGCTTCCTAAATCATATGGGATTTGGGGTTTTCATGAGATGTAAGCCACAATCATCACAATTATGACAAATCAGGGCTTGAACTATCTTGCTGTACATGTAATGAGTCTATCATATATTAGTTTCACCTTTTAAGTTACATTACTGAAAGAAATGTAACTTTTGCACGATATATCATTTTTCGAGTTTCACCTGTATATTAGATATACTAGAGATGAGCGTATCGAGTTGATATGAATCAGAGTCGGAAAAATGTTTACATAAAAATTAGGATTGACCTTTTTATGATTGGTTCAGATGATTTAATCATACCGGAGAAGGGAGTCCTTTCAAAGGCAGCAGTCCCTACTCCTGAACACTGTATGCCCCGCCCATACATACATATATATGTTTATTGGGTTAGTTTCCATGGTAATCATAGGTTATATATTAGTCTTATGTACAGAAGAAATATTAATATTATAACTACTACTAATTGTATATGAAATTATAATAATCTGGAAACATACAGTTAATGATTTTCATTGTTTGCATTATATCTTCATGATTACAATAAAGGTTGTTATGTTCTTTTCTTCAATAGATAAGAAAACTTATTATCATTCTGTGGTTATCACCAATGGGCATTATTGCTTTCATTAATGAATGTGTTCTAAAATGTTACTGATAGGTTAATTGACTTTCTGAGAAAATGGCCTCAGTACCTGTGTATCTGAGATAGGGAAATTATATTACAAGGCCCAGGAGTTTTAGATCTCTTTATACTTCCATTTATCATTTGAGTAAGAGATGCTACATCGTTCATTCCGCCTGAAGACACTAATAGAATAGCACCACCTGGTGGCCAAATACTCATAGAAAGCGCAAAAAAAAGGTAGATTAGAGTGCACTATTGCAAACAGGTATCCTCATGGACTAAAGAAGATGTATACAACACACCTGATAAAAAATGGAAATAGATTGTAGAAATGTTTCCAATCTTATTTGCAGAATCATTCAATTACTAAATCAGAGATGTTAGCTAATGTATATAAACCCATAATATCTACAGTAAAGAAATTCTATCAGGGTATATTCACACATACAGGATCTGCTGCAGATTTGAGGCCGTGTTCACTTAGTTTACATTGAAATCTGTAGCTTGAAATCTGCAGCATCAAATATGCAGCAGATCCTGGACATTACAATACACCCTAAGGGCCAGTTCACGAGTCTTTATTTTTTACTTCAATGGGTAGTGAAATCTGCTGCAGAAAATCTACAGCAAAAAATAAGACCCTTAGGGTGTATTCACACACACAAGATTCGCAGTTGCAAATCTGCAGTTCTAAAATCCACAGTTTCAGATTTTACAAAGCATTTAAAAATACATATGAATTGTAAAATCAACTGTTGTAAAATCTGTAATTGCGAATCCCCAACTTAAATCAACAACTGCAGATTTTACAACTTCAGATCCATAGGGGATCCTGTGTATGTGAAAACAACCATGGCCACTGTCATCGAAACTATATTTTTAAAAACAATCGCGCCATAGAAAATAAATATCTCTCTAATAGTATTTCATTATTTTTTATCACAGTTTCGCTTAGAAAACTGCTCCTATAAAAGTGGCCACTAGAGGTCCTCATAAAATGTCCCACACCTGTTACTATGGTCTTCCCGAAGTTAGCAACATCAGTCTGAAAACAGGAAGTGAGGGGCTTTGTGTGCGCTCCCTGTATGAGGATCTCCCAACACACAGAGCAGGGGAGAGCAGGCAGTGTGTGAGCTGCTGTGATTGGCTGAGAGGAGGCCACACCCCCTCACACCTCCCCAGCTCTCAGCATCATGAGAAGAAGAAGGATTCAGTGCACAGCTCCTTCCATAGCATAGAGCAGAAGGAGTAATTGTGACAGCATGTTCACCGTCATACAGCAACATGTACACCAGTAGTAAGGAGATGGGGAGGGGGTTTGTTACAGTGTGCCAGCCCAGTAGTAAGGAGATGGCAAATGGAGGGGATTTGTTACAATGTGCACCTCAGTAGTAAAAAGATGTTATGAGGTGGAGGTTTGTTACAGTGTCTCACCCCAGTAGTAATAAGATGGCATGAGAAAGGGGGTGTTACTGTGTGTTATCAGTGTGTGATCCCAGTATTAATGAGATTACTTGAGGTGGAGGTTTGTTACAGTGTGTCACCCCAATAGTAAGGAGATTACATGAGGAGGAGGTTTGTTACAGTGTGTCACCCCAGTAGTAAGGAGATTACGTGAGGAGGAGGTTTGTTACAGTGTGTCACCCCAGTAGTAAGGAGATTACATGGGGAGGGGGTTTGTTTCAGTGTGTCACCCCAGTAGTAAGGAGATTACGTGAGGAGGAGGTTTGTTACAGTGTGTCACCCCAGTAGTAAGGAGATTACATGGGGAGGGGGTTTGTTTCAGTGTGTCACCCCAGTAGTAAGGAGATTACATTAGGAGGAGGTTTGTTACAGTGTGTCACCCCAGTAGTAAGGAGATTACGTGAGGAGGAGGTTTGTTACAGTGTGTCACCCCAGTAGTAAGCATGGGAAAGCTGGATAACATACATGTTGATAGCCATATTGCTTGTCATTTAGCTTTACTACATAGTAGAGGCCTGCATTGGGATTGGAATCCCGCAGGACCCAACACAAAACGTGTGGGCAGTCAGAAGGCTGCTGTGATCGGGAGTTGCAGTCAGGCCCAAATCTCGCAACATCCTGCACCACTATGGCAGTCTCAATATAATTCTGACTCACAGTGCTCCTCCCAGTCCTGTCTGCTCCCCCTGCCGCCACTGCACTGCCATTTTGTGGCGCGTTCAGCCTGCCCCGGAGGATCGTCTACTCTGTACTCCATCTTCTTCCGCTGGCCTGGTAGGTCAGAGCTGCATCCAATGTTACTCACAATTCACGCACACAGTGCGCTGTGCTGCGGCCCTGGCTGGATATGTAAGTGACTACAGTACATGCCTTGGTGATCCTCCCACCCAGGGCCTCTGTCTGCACTGATATTCACATCGGGGTAAGTACACTGCAGAGCATTGCACCCTAGCGGCTTTTACAGACCCTAGGTTGCAATGCTCTGCAGTCTCCACATACCTCCCATGTGTATAGCAGTGTGTGTGTAGTGTACATTCCTATACAGGTGGGGGTATGTGCAGTGCATTGCATCGGTCAGTGACCCAGTGCCTCTTAGTCTGCAGTCACTGCTATTCACATCTGTACATGCACTAGAGTGCAATGCTCTGCACATACCCCCCCCCCCCCCCATGTATAGGAATGTGTACTACACACACTGTTATACATGGGGGATTTGTGCAGAGCATTGCACCCTAGTGTCTGCACATTTCTATGTTAGGGGATGGGATTGGACAAAAATCATCGGGAGCAGGCTGGAGCAGGATTGAAAAACCAGTCCCGTGCAGGGCTCTACTACATAGTGTATAAGGAGAACAGCAGGCAGACTCCAGAAATCCTCCTTCCTATCTGTGTAACATGTGCAGCATAAAACCAGAGAGGAAAGGGTTACAGAGCAGAGTGCAGTGATTGGCTGACAGCTCAGTGACACAGTGAGGGTGCAAGTTTAGTCATGCACAGTGAGGGCAGGAGAGGGACACGCCCCCTGCCTGAGAGAAGATGGAAATTCAGTGGGATCTGATATCAGCTGAT
This sequence comes from Hyla sarda, assembly GCF_029499605.1. Classification (NCBI taxonomy): domain Eukaryota; kingdom Metazoa; phylum Chordata; class Amphibia; order Anura; family Hylidae; genus Hyla; species Hyla sarda. The sequence goes on along the minus strand of NC_079189.1, from coordinate 370,879,963 downwards.
TTTAAAAGGAATACAGAACCTAGACACACAAAGGTTATATGTACATGATCAGGATGAGGTACTGAGTAACATAACTTTTTATTTTTTCTGTGATATGATGGGTATGCTTTCATGTACATTTATTCATTTGTATTAAAAATAATAATAATTGTTCCCAACACCAGCTGTTACAGCTCTTGTGCAATCCATCTATTCTTCTAGCAGTCCTGGACCTGCCATAATTCTTGAAAATCAGATAGGTCAATCGCTTATTTATCAAATGAAATATCAAAGTAATTCTACTTTTGGTGTCTTATGCAGCATGGCCCTGTATGGCGATATGAGGAATCATGTACAGTATGTTGCTGTATAATACACAGTGTGGCAATGATGCTAGTGGAGAAAAGCTCTGTAATACTGTATTCTATAAAGCAGACTATTTATTTTTTGTCCGTTGGCGTCAAACATAAATCCAACGATTTTTTTTAAAATGCCTCCATATGAAATCAGTCTGACAATAGGATATATATGTGTTTTGTTTGTAATTGTTTAGGATTTTTTTTTATTAGGGTTTTAAGGGAATACTACAATAAAGATTTTTACATTTTAACTATATTTTGGTAGATTTTTTTGACAATAGGAACCCACACATTTCTGTGCTGTCGTACAAAATAAACTCATGTATACAAACAAAGAACTCTACAATTAAGCCTTCCTGACCACACAGATGTTTTTATGTCAGAATCATTTCAGTTGTAGGGGCAGAGATAAGGTGAATGTCTCTTTAAGCTATTTCACATTGCAATCATGACAAAATGTGGTCAGAGTACTCAAATGTATGCAAAATAATACCCTTTCTAATTCAAAGGGCCTCCGCACATTTCTTGTCATAGTAGAATTATTAGAACAAGTAAATCAAGAGTGCTGGTTTAATGTATGTGTGAATTCTATATTCACTCTTACGCATAGGAGTAGTCCGGCACTACGAGGATTCTATGGAGACTGTAAGTGGGGGTGGGTGTACTGCTAACTGCGGACGAGTGGCGGTGCTCAGGTAAGTGTAGCAATACAAACTTCGTATATAGATGAGGAAAATGAATACCGGCAACTCACCAACTTCTCTTAATCCGTCTTCTTTTATTAAGGCAAATGCTCACATACCATCATAGGGAGGGGACATACATCAGGGGGGGACCACAGGCGACAAGCTCCGTTTCGTACTATATTAGTACTTCATCCGGCCATTCTATATTCACTCTTAGCTCCTTTTCTAAAGAGGGCACACAGAATTTCACTAAAAAAAATCCAAGGATGCGTTAATTCACATCCATTTTTACTTCTTTGTGCTCTATTTGGCTTGTCCCTAAAATGTAGGAATAGACAAAGTTATAAAGTTGATTTTGTACTTTGGAAAAAAGGTACAGTCTTGTATTCAATTTTAGCTTTATTAGTTGAATACTGGTATGCAGAAGTGGAAAGTATGATTGTTTTTTTAAGTATTGTACTTCTTTATATTTTTGTGTCCCTTGAGTAATTAATGTTGTTCTTACTTTATACACAGTGCTTCTACCTGAATGTAATAGTCTCCTCCTCTTCCTGTAGTCGTAATCGTTATCAGCAGTTTACTGCTTAGACCAGGGCTACTTTTGTGATATAAAACTTTTTGCTCACATAACACCAGTATATTAACCACCCCCTTCTCCCAGACATGCCATCTAAAGTAACATAGTGTAAATAATCTCCCAGCACATTATCAGCATGTTCTGTCTCAGCAGTGCACTTTCTCCACACTTAGGGTTTATTATAACAAAACAGGTTCAGTTTTTTTAAAATTTATTTGAAAGTACTAGTATGCTTTAAGAATTAGCTAAGTGTAATTGCAAAGTTACAGGTATCCTCTGGGCATGCCTAATTGAACAACAGACTAACGTCTGGGGATCATCTTCCAGATGCTGGTGTAGTGTCTCAGAGCATCCCGATGAAATGCAGATGAGGGAGGGGATCTTCGAAAAGTGTACCACGGCACCTAACCCCATGAAGACCCATGAAACATGCAATCATATATTGAACTGTAATATATCAAGAAAAAAGGGCAATCCTGCACTCACCGCTTGGGTACACCGTGTCCAGCTCCTCTTGTCTGAATGTCACATCCGAGGGGTAGAAGTATTGGAGGAAAAAAGCTGCGTTGGCGCTCCCAAGGAAGTAACCCAAGTCGTGGGTATTGATACAGCATAAGAAATCAAAGAAAATAAAAGAAAATAAGAAATAAATATAAAGCAAGCAAGACGCGTTTCGGGAGTCACAGCTCAACCTGCAACCACCTGCAATTGAAAAAGGGAGCTGTGACTCCCGAAACGCGCCTTGCTTGCTTTATATTTATTTATTTATTATTTTCTTTTATTTTCTTTGACTTCTTATGCTGTAAGAATACATTATTTTGCATAAATACTCACGAATTGGGTTACTTTGTTGGGAGCGCCAACGCAGCTTTTTTCCTCCAATACTTCTGCATTACTCTACGGACTCTCCTCTGGGCTCCATCCTCACGCTGCTGGCCTGAATACCAAGCTACCATCACCGGCAAGGAACACGCTACCCCCACCTGGGTACCCTACCTATACCGACTAAAGACCTACACCGCACCCGGCGCTACCTCCGCTTTTTTCCTCCATTTATTGCACATCCGAGGTGTAGGCATATCCAACGTGGGGCGCTCAGAGGCGACTGCCAGCGGTTTCATGCTATGAGATTAAGCGCTTCATCTGGCCGGATGAAGCGCTTAATCTCATATCGTGAAACTGCCGGCAGTCACCTATGAGCACCCCATGCTGGATATGCCTACCCCTCGGATGTGACATTCAGACAAGAGGAGCTGGACACGGTGTACCCAAGCAGTGAGTGCAGGATTGCCCTTTTTTCTTGATATATTGCATTTTTTGAAGTCTGTACTTCTTTTGATCCTAGCACCGCCGCAGGACACATTATCTATCTGTCTCCTGTTGAAGTGTATCCTTTACTGTTCCATGGATAATGTATAAGAGTTTGTCGTTTTATTTATTGGTGGTGCCACTCATTTGCTCTCTTTTGCGTGCATATATTGAACTGTAGCTAGTGCAGAAGTACCACCTTATGTCAAATTCAAAATGACTACATACAATTGTATCCTGAGTACCGCAAGGGACAGCATGTGCTAAAAAGGAAATAGAAGTCTAGCGTCAAGTCAAGTCAAGTTGTAGTCACAAGTCTAGTAATGTCTCAAGTCTTCAGTCTCGAGTCTCATCCTTTGAGAGCTGTGTAGAACAAGCTAGGGCAGGAACCCATTAAGCCACACGTGACCCAAAGGGTTAGAAAACTACTGTACATCAGGAGGACTACACGTCACATAGGGCCAATTCTCAAGTCTGACAAATTACTCCAGAACTGTAACAGTGACAAGTTCCTGGTTAATTCTCAACTTCTATAGTGTATATCATTAGAGATGAGCGAACTTTTGAAAAATTCGATTTGGCCGATTCGCCAAATTTTCCGAAAAAATTAGTTTTGGGTTGAATTTATTCGCGGTGAATCTATATAAAAAAAACCCTGGCTATTTATGGCCTACAGAGAGCCTCAATAGGGGTGTAGAACGCTTTGCTTTGTTCTAACACGCATATGGAGTGTTCTGGCGTAGTGAAATAATACTGTTATTCAGTATGACATGCATATTACAGGCATCGCAATTAGAATCACTGCCGCAGAGCGGCACAATGACAGAGCCTGGAGGGGGCATCAGCATGAGGAGACCATATAGTGCAGGGGTCGGCAGAATGCATTTGAGTGGCAAGCAAGCGAGCCGACCTGCAGGTAGTCCCGGGACACTGTCACTTTAAGCGGCTGCTTAAAGATCCACCCAGGTCCGGAAGATGTATCCCTCCCTCTCACTGCCCGGTTATTGCTGTGCTGCTCTGGGAAGAACTTAAGAGAGAAAGTTTTCTCTCTTTTCCTCCCCTGTCATCTTTCAGCTGCCGTGCTCCACTGTCTGTTGGCAGCATGGAGGGGGATCGCTCTGAGCTCTGTACCGGCCGCAGTGAGGTGTATGAAGGAGGTCAAGAGTCACTGCTACAGACCAGTAAGTCGTCTGTATGTTTCTGTGAAATGCTCAGCTCCTGGCTCTGACAGCAGCTTTCCTGCCCCAGAGACAGGCTCTGGTCTCTGTCAGTCTATAGATCCCCATAACTGTGTTATCTACAGATTCCCCCATAAGTGTGTCATTCACAGCTCCCCATAACAGTGTTCATTCACAGATTCCCCATAAGTGTTTTTCATTCACAGCTCTCCCATAAGTGTGTCATTCACAGTTCCTCCATAAGTGTGTCATTCACAGCTCCCCATAAGTGTGTCATTCACAGCTCCCCATAAGTGTGTCATTCATAACTCCCCATAACAGTGTCCATTCATAGCTCCCCCATAAGTGTGTCATTCACAGCTCCCCCATAAGTGTGTAATTCACAGATCCCCCATAAGTGTGCCATTCACAGCTCCCCCTTAAGTGTGTCATTCACAGCTCCCACATAACAGTGTTCATTCACAGATCCCTATAAGTGTTCATTCACAGTTCCCCCATAAGTGTGTCATTCACAGCTCCCCCATAAGTGTGTCTTTCACAGCTCCCCATAAGTGTGTCATTCACAGCACCCCATTACAGTGTTCATTCACAGATCCCTATACGTGTTCATTCACAGTTCCCCCATAAGTGTGTCATTCACAGCTCTCCCATAAGTGTGTCATTCACAGATTCCCCATAAGTGTGTCATTCACAGTTCCCGCTTAAGTGTGTCATTCACAGCTCCCCATAACAGTGTTCATTCATAGCTCCCCCATAAGTGTGTCATTCACAGCTCCCCCATAAGTGTGTCATTCACAGCTCCCCATAAGTGTGTCATTCACAGATCTCCCATAAGTGTGTCATTCACAACTCCCACGTAGCAGTGTTCATTCACAGATCCCCCATAAGTGTGTCATTCACAGCTCCCCATAAGTGTGTCATTCACAGCTCCCCCATAAGTGTGTCATTCACAGCTCCCCATAACAGTGTTCATTCACAGCTCCCCCATAAGTGTGTAATTCACAGATCCCCCATAAACTGTTTAATTCCCAGATCCCCCTATAAGTGTGTTGTCTAAGGAACCCCCAAAGCAGTGTGTGATTTGCATATCCCACAAAGTTGTATCATCTTAAGATTCCCCATAAATGCATCATCCAGAGATCCCCCATAAGTGTGTCATCCACAGATCCCCCTATAACAGTATATAATACAGATCCCAATAACAGTCATCTACAGATTATGTGGGGCAGTGATACTGGGGTCTGATTCTGGGGTCTATATTATGGTGGGGTCTGATTCTGGGGTCCGTATTACAGTGGGGTATGATTCTGGAATCTGTATTATGGTGAGGTCTGATTCTGGGGTCTGTATTATGGTGAGGTTTGATTCTGGGGTCTGTATTATGGTGAGGTTTGATTCTGGGGTCTGTATTATGGTGGAGTCTGATTCTGGGGTCTGTATTATGGTGGAGACTGATTCTGGGCTCTGTATTATGGTTCTTACTGATTCTGGGGTCTGTATTGTATTGGGGTCTGATGCTGAGGTCTGTATTATGGTGGGGACTGATTCTGGGGGTCTGTATTATGGTGGAGTCTGATTCTGGGCTCTGTATTATGGTTTGGACTGATTCTGGGGTCTGTATTATGGTGTGTGGTGATTCTGGGGTCTGTATTATGGTGGGGACTGATTCTGGGGTCTGTATTATGGTGGGGTCTGATTCTGGGGTCTGTATTATGGTGGAGTCTGATTGTGGGGTCTGTATTATGGTGAAGTCTGATTATGGGGTCTGTATTATGGTGGAGTCTGATTGTGGGGTCTGTATTATGGTGGAGTCTGATTGTGGGGTCTGTATTATGGTGGAGTCTGATTCTGAGGTCTGTATTATGGTGGGGTCTGTTTCTGGGGTCTATATTATGGTGGGGTCTGATTCTGGGGTCCGTATTATAGTGAGGTATGATTCTGGAATCTGTATTATGGTGAGGTCTGATTCTGGGGTCTGTATTATGGTGAGGTTTGATTCTGGGGTCTGTATTATGGTGAGGTTTGATTCTGGGGTCTGTATTATGGTGGAGTCTGATTCTGGGATCTGAATTATGGTGGAGTCTGATTCTGGGCTCTGTATTATGGTTCTTACTGATTCTGGGGTCTGTATTGTATTGGGGTCTGATTCTGAGGTCTGTATTATGGTGGGGACTGATTCTGGGGGTCTGTATTATGGTGGAGTCTGATTCTGGGCTCTGTATTATGGTTTGGACTGATTCTGGGGTCTGTATTATGGTGGGTGGTGATTCTGGGGTCTGTATTATGGTAGGGACTGATTTTGGGGTCTGTATTATGGTGGGGTCTGATTCTGGGGTCTGTATTATGGTGGAGTCTGATTGTGGGGTCTGTATTATGGTGGAGTCTGATTGTGGGGTCTGTATTATGGTGGAGTCTGATTCTGAGGTCTGTATTATGGTGGGGTCTGATTATGGGGTCTGTATTATGGTGGGGACTGATTCTGGGGTCTGAATTAAGGTGGGTGGTGATTCTGGGGTCTGAATTATGGTGAGGTCTGTATCATGCAGGGTGATGATTCTGGGGTCTGTATTATGCAGGGCAGTGATACTGGGGTTTGTGTTATTAAGGGTGGTGATACTGGGGTCTGTATTATGCAGGGCGGTGATACTGGGGTCTGTATTATGCAGGGCGGTGATACTGGGGTCTGTATTATGCAGGGCAGGGATACTGGGGTCTGTATTATGCAGGACATTGATACTGGGGTCTGTATTTTGCAGGGTGGTGATACTGGGGTCTGTATTATGCAGGGCAGGGATACTGGGGTCTGTATTATGCAGGACATTGATACTGGGGTCTGTATTTTGCAGGGTGGTGATACTGGGGTCTGTATTATGCAGGGCGGTGATACTGGGGTCTGTATTATGCAGGGCGGTGATTCTGGGGTCTGAGTCTGGGGTTTGTATTATGTAGGGCATTGATTCCGGGGTCTGATTCTGGGGTTTGTATTATGTTGGGGTCTAATTCTGGGGTCTGAATTAAAATGCTTATCCATGCTAAACAAATACTTTTGGCTGTTGTGGGCAATTCCCTCTCTTCGTATTGTCCTCACTGTAAGTTCCTTACAGCAGGGACAATATATTGAAAACATTCAGAAAAAAAAAACACCCTGTGACAAGCCACACCCCCACAAACCACACCCACAGTAGGCCACACCCATAATAACACCACACCCATATTTACGGCACACCAAGTGACTTCAAAATGTTTTTTTGGCACAGCAGTACCAAAAGGATGCTTATCCCTGATATAGTGGCTGAATGACACAGTGTGAAGGTGTTGGCAGCATGAGGAGAACATATAGTTGCTCAATGACACAGCCTGGAGCTGGCAGCAGCATGAGTAAGGCTTCACAATCCCTAAGAGTAAAAGATGAATTTTGAAATTTAAAAAGAAGATTTATGGTAGCTAGTGCTACCATAAAATTTTTTAGGCCCAGGCCCAGCAGCATCAGTAAACCATATATTGGCTGAATGATACAGCCTGGAGGTGGCTGAATCATGAGTAGATCCTATTGTGGCTAAATGGCACATCTTAGAGGTGGCTGAAGCATGAGGAGACCATATAGTGGCTGAATGACACAGCTTTGATGAGGCTGAAGCATGAGGACACCATATAGTGGCTGAATGACACAGCGTGGAGGTGTTGGCAGCATGAGGAGACCATATAGTGGCTGAATAACACAGCTTGGATGTGGCTGAAACATGAAAAGACTATATAGTGTGTGAATGGTAACGCCTGGAGTGTGCAGAAGCATGAGTAGACACTAGGGCTTCACAATCCCTAAGATTAAAAGATGAATTTTAAAATTTAAATTGAATATTTATGGTAGCTGGGGACCAGCACCTTAATTATGTTTTGCAGTTTCCATGGCAGCACAATTAGAGAGACTGGAGGTGGCAGCATCAACATGAGGAGACCATATGGTGGCACAATGACAGTGCCTGGAGGTGGTAGCATAAGCATGAGGAGACCATATGGGGGCACAATGACAAAGCATGGAGGCGGTAGCATCGACATGAGGAGACCATAGAGCCGCACAATTAGAGAGCTTGGAGGTGGCAGCATAAGCATGAGGAGACCATATGGCAGCACAATGACAGAGCCTTGAGGTGGCAGCAACAGCATGAGGGCCATGCCAACTGAGGGTTGAGTCTAAGGAATCCACTGACTGTTGACTGGGGGTGTCGGTTGTCACTGGGGATGAAGTGGATGACCGAGTTAACTGATCAATCACAGCTGCTAGGTTGCTGGTCGAGACACGACTGCTAGCTGACACCGGGAGCTCAGACCTCTTGCTGCGACTCCGGCTTCCACACGCCCCTACTCTGCTGCGACCGCTGCCTGCGCCTGATGAATTTAGGCCTCTGCCATGCCACTGTGCATGTCCTGGGACTACTCTGCCTGACATACTTATTGCGTATATGAGGGGAGTACAATATGCTTCCCTACTCTTAAAACAGTATTTGTCTAGAATAGCAGCAGGTGTGTACTATTGGCTGTCCTTTCACAGTATATAGGCCCTTGACAGATTAACAGGTACAAAATAGTATACTACTTAGATGTACGTAAGTGGTATGCACTTATGGGGCAGAAAAATGCACTAAAGTACACTTAAAAATACGTATTTTAGTAAAACACCAGCCAGTTATTACTTTTCCTTGGTCTTTCACAGTATCTAGGCCCTTGATAGATTAACAGGTACAAAATAGTATACTACTTAGATGTACGTAAGTGGTATGCACTTATGAGGGCAGAAAAATGCACTAAAGTACACTTAAAAATACGTATTTTAGTAAAACACCAGCCAGTTATTACTTTTCCTTGGTCTTTCACAGTATCTAGGCCCTTGATAGATTAACAGGTACAAAATAGTACACTACTTAGATGTACGTATGGGGTATGCACTTATGAGGGCAGAAAAATGCGCTCGGGTACGCAAAAAAAAAAAAAAAACGAATAATAATTTGCCCACAATACCAGCAGTACACAACAATGCTGCAGACACAGTCCCTGTGTACTAAACCCAAAATTGCAAAAAAGACTCTCTCTCAAATACTAATAGGAATGGACTGCTGGGTATGGATTATACTGTCTACAGATTAGTATAACCAGTTGTTGTGGAACAAAAACACAGATTTGCCCTAAAAAATTATTTCTCCCTCCTGTGAAAACGTTTCTGCAGCTGAGGCAACACACAGCTCTCTGCCCCTCTCTGTAATACAATGCTGTTCACAGTGACTGAGGGGTTAATTGCTGCAGTAAGAATTAATTTCTGTGCAAATACGCTGTGCTCTGTGTCCTACAGAAGACTGAGCTGCTAGGAGGTGAAATGCTGCTGCAATAAGCTTTTCTGTGTAATACAAACACAGCGATGTCCATCCTATCTCGCTGCAGTGTAATGAATGACATGACGAGCTGGAAAATGGCTGCCGATTATATAGGGCTGTGACATCACAGGGGTGACTGGCTGCTGATAGGCTGCATGTTATTCAGGGTCATCCTGCCTACTTCCCTTCCCACCTTCCCAGCGTTCCTTGCCATGTACTGACATGTGGATCCGCCATTTTAGATGCCCTGGAGCCTGGACCACAGTGGAGTTTAATGAAATTTTCCTGAAATTCGTAACAAATTCGGGTTCGCTCATTTCTATATATCATGTACAATATCAGAAGCCTCTGTGATTACAAGTGTGTTTCTTTTGTATTGGATCTGCATCACAAGTAAAGAACACATTGTTCTTTCTAAATCCTGGCTTTTAAGGTATTTATTTCCCAGCGTCTTGATATCAGCTTCACTGAAGAAGTGGTTAGTGGAAACTGTAATTAAAGGGGTACTTCACTCCTGCCATCTGACACTACAACCCTCATGATACACTACAATCACAACCCTATTTCTGGCATCACAAACCTGACAACCTGTCAGCTAAGTATCCACCATAACATCATCAATATCCCGCCATATCACAAAGGCTTGTGTAAGGAGCCTGGCAGTGGCTTACCCAATCAGTGGCCTTGGTGATCATGGCTCATACTCCTGTGATCATGCTCCCATTACTGGTGATGCCCAGAGTATGGGCTGTGATTGGCAAGGCTGCTGATTGGCTGCATCGGTCATGTGATTACTATTCCAAAAAGGTAGACAGAAAATGAATGCAGATTCGGAAAGGTAAGTAACTGCTGGGTTATGATTTTAAAACATTTGGGGTTCTTTTTAAATAAAATAATAAAATGTGGCTAACCCCTTTAAGGCCTCACAAAGTTTATGGCCATACAGTTGAGATACATGCGCTGTAATGACAAATATAATTATATCTAGTGACATTAACTCTTATGTAGAAATACCTAGTACTCTTCTACCTTGTTACCTATGAATTTATTTATCATGCTGTTAGTCCGGCGCCCCACTGGATGTTTTAATGCACCAAATTCAATAAAGAAATGTAGAGCCTGATCACCTAACCGTGAGTGCCACCTGGTCTTCTATGCTTCTTTTTGGAATGTATTTATCATAATAGGTGTGAAGCTGTTGTAGTAATGGAAAAGCTGCAGAAGAGACAGATACGCCCTCTAGTGACCACATCATCATGTTAGATGAAATGGAAATACAGGGGTTTTCATTGAAAGATTAAAGAATGAGGAAAAATTCTGAAGTTTGGATCAAGAGCAACAAAAAATTATGATAACTTCTATGATTTCCAAATGTCTACATTATATAAAATCTTGATACTTTTCTATTTATTCATTTCCACTGCAGCGTCCAACTAAGTTGAAGATGGATGATATGGGTCTTCTATAGTAGGCCCCACTCTGTTAGCAGCTTTTTGCTCTGATAATATAATAGCTCCCACGTGATATACCTCTTTGTATAACATCTATCCGTCCTAAGTGTCTATGGAAAGGAGTTTGCCTTTAAGAAGCAATCCTATTATGTTAAAGCATAAAATGCATATATCAAAGGGACACCTTATTTGTCTAATATTAGGACCAGACTGTGGCAGTTTAATTAGATATTGACCTTATATATCAAAACCAAAGACAGTTACCCCCATTACCAAAGACAGTTACCCCATTGTCAATAGAAATCAGAAAAGACAGGTTTGTATGTAGCCTACTGTATCAGTATATGTGACTAATAACTATAATACTTTATGTGGCAGAGGAATAGTCAGCTCTGCTGACATTAGATGACTAGCCCCAGCAAACACATTCCTGCTAAAATAACCACTCTGTAGTATCTTTTCTTAGGACACTGGGCTGTACATTTGCTGTTAGAAATAGTAACATCTAGTTCTTGATTTTTGCATACATTTCTAACTGTTTAGATTGCTGTTCTTTTGTATCGATTGGGTGTGACCATACAGAGTCTGACAAAGTATTGATGGTGTTGTAGGGTCTCACCCTTTTAACCCATCAGAGGCCTTGAAATATGACTAGGAGTATCAGCCAAACTTTAGACACTCATGTGAGTAAGCAGTGATGTATTTGTCCCTTAGCCATTAAGGCCCAAACCCAAAAATGGCGGGATGTGGGGGGGGGGGGGGGGGGGGGTATGCTCTCGCAATGCTTGGTCTCCAGTTCTGGTGACAGTGGCCATGGAAATAGAGCAGCAGTGAGGCTGAGGCAGGGGCACACAAACTTCAGGAGCAGCCTGTGGGAGGGAGGAGCGGGCTCCACCTATGCCCATGACAGCCTTTGCTCATTCCCCGGATGCACAACTTGCCCTCACATCATCTAACTCTTTCTGCTTAAAGATGGTCCCTTGTTCTCAGTCATGTCCACTAGTCCCTGACATACTTTGAGGAAGAAATAGCTGCTGTTTGAAGTCTTGTGGTGCTGTCCTAGCAGATTCCGCTTAGCTGCCGGTGACTCCATGAGCATGGGGCTCCTGTTCAGCAAATTTGTGTCCCTGCTGCAGCAGGTGGAGTATGGCATGCCGGACCTTCAAGTGATATCTGGGATACCCTCCACCTCATTACCTGTCCCTGTGTCACTGCTTCCCCTCACCCCATGTAACTACCCCAGAACATGCCCCTCACCCTGTACCTTCTGCCCTTCCCTCTATCATCAACTGCCCCATACCCTGTGTGAATGCCCCTCATTCCCTGTGAGACCCCCTTCCTGACTCCACCGGCCACATTTAACCCCCTTGTACCCTGACCCTTGCTTTCTGATGTAACCTTATGTACCCCACCCCCTCTGTGGTACTGTCACCTCTAGACTTTGAGGGGATGCAGGAGAGTTGTTGCCCATAGCGACCAGTCAGATTTCTCCTGTAATATTTCTAAAGGAGTACTCCAGCGGAAGGGGTTTCTTTTATAAAGATGCCCAGGCTATCTTCTATTAAAAATAAATAAATAAATAAACCTTTACTCACCACCTGTGCTCTGGTCCCTCCTGTAATCCTCTTCCTGGAGTCAGGGTTCCATATATAACAGTGCCGCTCAATTAATCACATGCTGTAGGGGCACAACGCTTGGCCAGCTATTCGCTTAGCTGCACTTTGACACTTGACCCCTGGCACAAGAAATTGGATCGTATAGGGTACCAGAACAGTGATATTGGACGCTTTTTTTTAAACAGACAGACAGCCTTGGCAATCTTTATAAAAAAAATATAAAAAAAACTTTAGCCGAAGTATCCCTTTAAAGGTCTTTCTACATACACTAGCATTGATTCAGCTTTGCTTGCAGTCACTAGTATATGGGCATTTTACTGTGTGGATAACAGAGTGAAAGCATTTCTGTCATTTACAAAAACGCATGTCATTATGGCAGGGCAGTATGACAGTATTATGATGTTGCTGCATGACAGGACCAGACTGGCATCTGCTAGAGCAGCATAGCCTCCTCCACCCAGTGCCCGACGCTTCTCATCTACACAGTTGCCTCTTTTCTTCTTCCTGATGGGCCTCCACACAGCATTAGGATATATACACCAGGCATAATACAATATACAGTAAAATATAATTCTATAAACTACACTACATTGTCTATACAGTACATAGCATGCTAGATACGCAGCATATACTCAGCAGGCATTTCACACTGCAATATGTAACTGCACTGGCTGCCTGGTCAACAATAGAGTGCAGTTTTAATCATGTTCTAGCTGTGGCACCACAGTTCTGCCTGAGTTAAGCAAGACCTAGTGCAGCAGCTCTTAGAAGGTACTTGTTCTCCTTCCAGATGGAGTCTTCTAGGCAATGCTCCCTGTGAAGAAAAGTATGTAAAGTAGAGGTTCTCCAGAAGAAATAAATCTGTATTTTTATTGCCACCTAGAGGTAGCTACTCTGTAATTCAATTCAAGTACCTGCGGTCGTATTTGATGCAGAAAACACAGAGAAGGTCTGATGCGAGTTTTCTGCAGATTTTCATGCGTCAAATTAGCAGCGGATGTGAATAGACCCTCAAACAGTGTTGTCTAAAAATGCGGTATCTCTGGTTTGTGATTTTCCCTACTGGTGTTTCAAGGCTCTTTAGGATAATGTAAAACGAAGCACATCCACAGCATATTTCACACTGCGATTGCACTTACGGCAGTCACAAGGGCAAGCTCCCTTCTGCGGCTAGGTAGCTTTGCGTGCTTCCCATTGCGCATCTGCTACAAGCAGGCACTGTTTCTACAGCGGGAAATCACCGCTACGAGTGACGACACACAAAAGGTACCCAGCTTCAGCATCCACAGCATAAATTAGGCTGCCGATGTGCTCCTTGTCACTCTACCCATAAAGTGCACCTGCAGATTAAAGAAAGAAAAAAAATCAAAAAAGAGATGAGCTCCTAGCTAGCGTAATACGGTAAGGCAACAAAAGCCCCAGAAAAATGCAATTCTGCTTACCAAAGGTGGTTGTGATGAGAGACAACACCTTTATATGCCTGTAGACTCGCATAGACGAAGTAAACTGGTTGGTGGTAGATAGTCCTGCTGTGTGGTTGTCCGTTTGTACTTCCGATGCTATGGCAGTAGCAGTGGTAACGCAACAATAGTGAGGTGCGGGAGTAATTACTCAGGAAAGCTGGGCGGAGGTCAGCAGCGCCTTCACAGTCAAAGTTAGATGATCACTCCAAAACTTTACTTTGTAACAATTAGTTTTGAACCCGACCTGGGTTCTACGTCAAGCAAATGAATAGCACATTAGACATTAGAAGCACCAAAATCTTAAAACCATGTTGGCTCGTTCACTACCGGGACTCGGTGTACTTGACATCATAGTGCTCATCTTTCTATGACTGTGAAGGCGCCACTGATCTCCGTCCAACTTTTCCCAGGGAAATTACTCCCACACCTCAGTATCATAAAGTGCATCTGTCAGTTAGCCTGAGTACATAAAACCACTAACACAGTGTATTAATATATTCCTCAGTGACGTTATGCCTTTTTGATTGAAATTAAGTAACAGATGCACTTTATTGGGTCAGGCAATTCACTCACAACAAAAACAATAATTTGCAGCAGAATCTGAGCATGTTGTAAATTTTCAATTTCCCAGAGTGCCCTATCTGTTTGTGGAAGTGCCACAGATTTACATAGCTGATTTAGTTTATTGCAGTGCTATTACATAAAATGCTTGGTAAATCCACCCCAAAATTCATAAGGAAATCCATATGTACAAGATACTGATTACATTGTGGATTTTAGGCTGGTTTGACAATGTCATTTCTACCCTCATATACTCCAGGTTGTATATATAACACAAATATAGTTCCAAATGCAATTGCATTAGAGTTGATTCTTTGGAAGTGCAGACATCCCTAATGTTACACAACCATGACTTCACTGTCTTCTGATTTTTTGTGTTCTGAGTTTTACAAAACAAGTCACACCCAGCATGTTATTTCAGCGCAATGTTATATTTGGTAGGTTTTATTAGGAAAACATATTAGTCTGGGCTTGAACATCAAACATACTAGGAATAGAACACCTTAGTCAGAAATATTTAACTTAACAATTAAGTTAAGCCTTGTTCACACTATATTTTTTGCATCCTGTTAAATGTATTTTATTTGTTTTTATGCAAATGTTATATACTTTCCCGTTGATTTTTATTGTATTCTGTTTAATTTGGCTCCTGTTCTTAAATAGGATAGAAAAAAGGAGATGGTAACACTTTAATACAGTAATCTGCTTTCATGCTTTTTCCTCTGACTGCTTAGAATAGCCACATGGCTAGTTCCGGGAAACGTCCTGCTAGTTCTGAACCTTTCCATTTAGGAATCATGGAGAATAATGGCCCACAATTACTAAGACAGTTTTTTTTACAGTCTAAGTAAAAACATTGGTGTAAATTTATCTTTGAGAAAAAACTGTCTAACCCATAACAACCAATCACAGCTCATCTTTCATATCATAATGCACTCTGGTACAAAATGTGAAGGGGGGGGGGGGGTCTATTTTATTCGCATTATATATGCTAAAATCTTCATCCTCATCATCCCCGGGGGAAGTTGTTGCCCTAGGGATTGTGAAGATAGGAAGTTACCCCCGGTCACCCCATAAGTAGGGACCCGTCACTTCGCCATGGTCCCGCCCCCTTGTCTTGATTGACGGACTGTGTCATCGACCTGAGAAGATAGAGCAGAGCGGTGACACAAGTCGTCAATCAAGACAAGGGGGCGGGACCATGGTGAAGCGACGGGTCCCACCCAGGGGACTACTTATGGAGTGACCGGGGGTTACTTCATATCTTCACTATCCCTAGGGCAACAACTTCCCCAGCACCACGGACGAGCGATTGGACTCTGTAAATATAACTATTCATGGAACTACTTATGGGGTGGCTGGGTGGGGGGGAGGGGGGGGGGTGGTTTGGCCCGACTTTATAACTTCATATCCTCATCATCCTTGTGGACAAAACCATCTCAGGGATGGTGAGGATGAAGATTTTAGCATGTATAATTCGTTGTCAAGTGTTATTTATGCTAAAATTTGCTGATTGGTTCCCTTTAAAGGGGTACTCCGCCCCTGGCATCTTATCCCCTATCCAAAGGATAGGGGATAAGATGTTAGATCGCCGCGGTCCCGCTGCTGGGGACCCCGGGGATCGCCGCTGTGGCACCCCGCCATCATTACAGCACAGAGTGAGTTCGCTCTGTGCATAATGACGGGCGATACAGGGGCGGAGCAGCGTGACGTCATGGCTCTGCCCCTCATGACATCACCACCACGCCCCCTTCCATAGACTTGAATTGACGGGGGCGGGCCGGGATGTCACGAGGGACGGAACCGTGAGGTAACGATGCTCCGGCCCCTGTGTTGCCCGTCATTACGTGCAGAGCGATCTCGCTCTGCGCAGTAATGATAGAGGGGTGCTGCAGCAGCGATCCCCGGGGTCCCCAGTAGCGGGACCCCGGCGATCTGACATCTTATCCCCTATCCTTTGGATAGGGGATAAGATGTCTAGGGGCGGAGTACCCCTTTAAGCATTTATCATTCTCCAGAACTCTTAGCAATAATCCTTTCACAATGTATTAGTTTGAGGGTGTCACCTATTGTCACTGAAAAAGTTGCACGGACGATCATTACAATGAAAAGAGACATTAAAAGAGAAAGCTCTAATATTTCTTCATAAATTGTGCAGGTCATCATTTCTAGATAAACATATAGGGCAATCAGTTTCCTATTACTAAACATACAGGTTTATACCTTTATTATCTTAGAAGATTTTGCAGTCAAATATCATTCCCAATTTTTCTTTGGATAGGTAATAAATGTTTACAATGTTAAGACAACTACAAAGTACATGTAAAAACTATACTATTTTGAAGTTTGTTAAAAGATATGTCTGACAACAAGCTTGTTGACCAATCAGGACTAGTAGAGATGAGCGAATCGAAGCTGACGAACCTGAATTTGTTACGAATTTTAAGAAAAATTCGATTTGCAATGAATGCGAACATCTCCGATATTCTCTCGTGCAAATCGCTTCATTAAACTCCATTTACTGCGGTCCAGGCTCCAGGGCATCTAAAATGGCAGATCCATGTCAGTACATGGGGCAAGGAATGCTGGGAAGGCCGGAAGGTAAGGCGGGAAGGCAGGTAGGATGACCCTGAATCACATGCAGGATGCAGCCTATCAGCGGCCAATCACCCCTGTGATGTCACAGCCTTATATATTTGGCAGCCATTTTGCGGCTCGTCATTTCATTCATTACACTGTTTAGTGAAAGGACCAACATCGCTGTGTGTGTTACACAGAAAAGCTTGTTGCAGCAGCGTTTCACCTCTTAGTCACCTCAGCCTTCTGTGGCCACTATATGGTCTCCTCATGCTGCCACAAACTCCAGGCTGTGCCATTCTGCCACTATATGGTCTCCTCATGCTTCAGCCAACTCCAGGCTGTGCCATTCAGACACTGTACGGTATCCTCATGCTTCTGTCACCTCCATGCTGTGCAATTAAGCCACTATATGGTATCCTCATGCTTCAGCCAACTCCAGGCTGTGCCATTCAGCCACTATATGGTCTCCTCATGCTTCAGCCACCTTCAGGCTATGCCATTAAGCCACTATATGGTCTCCTCATGCTTCATCCAACTCCAGGCTGTGCAATTCAGCCACTATATTGTCTCTTCATGCTGCCACAAACTCCAGGCTGTGCCATTCAGCCACTATATATGGTCTCCTCATGCTTTATCCACCTCCAGGCTTTGCCATTTAGCCACTATATGGTCTCCTCATGCTTCAGCCACCTCCAGGTTGTGCCATTTAGCCACTATATGGTCTCCTCATGCTGCCACAAACTCCAGGCTGTGCCATTCAGACACTATATGGTCTCCTCATGCTTCAGCCACCTTCAGGCTATGCCATTAAGCCACTATATGGTCTCCTCAGGCTTCATCCAACTCCAGGCTGTGCAATTCAGCCACTATATTGTCTCTTCATGCTGCCACAAACTCCAGGCTGTGCCATTCAGCCACTATATATGGTCTCCTCATGCTTTATCCACCTCCAGGCTTTGCCATTTAGCCACTATATGGTCTCCTCATGCTTCAGCCACCTCCAGGCTGTGCCATTTAGCCACTATATGGTCTCCTCATGCTGCCACAAACTCCAGGCTGTGCCATTCTGCCACTATATGGTCTCCTCATGCTTCAGCCAACTCCAGGCTGTGCCATTCAGACACTGTACGGTATCCTCATGCTTCTGTCACCTCCATGCTGTGCAATTAAGCCACTATATGATATCCTCATGCTTCAGCCAACTCCAGGCTGTGCCATTCAGCCACTATATGGTCTCCTCATGCTTCAGCCACCTTCAGGCTATGCCATTAAGCCACTATATGGTCTCCTCATGCTTCATCCAACTCCAGGCTGTGCAATTCAGCCACTATATTGTCTCTTCATGCTGCCACAAACTCCAGGCTGTGCCATTCAGCCACTATATATGGTCTCCTCATGCTTTATCCACCTCCAGGCTTTGCCATTTAGCCACTATATGGTCTCCACATTCTTCAGCCACCTCCAGGTTGTGCCATTTAGCCACTATATGGTCTCCTCATGCTGCCACAAACTCCAGGCTGTGCCATTCAGACACTATATGGTCTCCTCATGCTTCAGCCACCTCCAGGCTGTGCCATTCATCCACTATATGTTCTCCTCATGCTGCCACAAACTCCAGGCTGTGCCATTCAGCCACTATAGGGTCTCCTCATGCTGCCGCCAATTCCAGGCTGTGTTATTCAGACACGATAGGGTATCCTCATGCTTCAGCTAACTCCAGGCTGTGCAATTCAGCCACCATATTGTCTCTTCATGCTGCCACAAACTCCAGGCTGTGCCATTCAGCCACTATATGGTCTCCTCATGCTTCAGCCAACTCCAGGCTGTGCCATTCAGCCACTATATGGTCTCCTCATGCTTCAGGCAACTCTGGGCTGTGCAATTCAGCCACTATATGGTCTCCTCATACTGATGATACCTCCAGGCTCTGTCATTGTGCCGCTCTGCGGCAGTGATTCTAATAGCAATATCTGTAATCTGCATGTCATACTGAATAACAGTATTATTTCACTACCCCAGCACTCTCCATATGCGTGTCAGAACAAAGCAAAGTGTTCTATACCCCTATTGAGGCTCTCTGTAAGCCAGAAATAGCTATTTTTAATATAGATTCGCCGTGAATAAATTCGACCTGAAACAAATTTTTTCGGAAAATTCGGGGAATAGGCCGAATCAAATTTTTCAAAGTTCGCTCACCTTTAATGACTAGGACAACTATGAAAAATGCCAAGAACTTGTTAAAGGGAATCTGTCAGCTCTACTTGATATTGGAGCTGCAGACACTGTAGGATAACTGCTAGTTCCAAAAGGAAACTGCACCTTTCCTGCAACATGTGGTGGTTGCCAAACTAATAAAGTCCCCTTTATTATTTAAGTTTGTCAATCAATGAGGGGCTGTGAGGTGAGGGCAAGGAAGGAGGCATACCAGGCTGTGGCAATTGAGCAATTCTGAGAACTAAAAAGGCAATCTGGCTCCACCTCCTTGGCACCTTAAAAGAGCTATTGAGAGACTACTCCCACTGATCGCTTCACATCAGATTAAAAACTCATCCTGGATTACTTTATATATAAGGTAATCCATAGGACATATGTTGCCACATACTGTATACTGTTAAATCTTGTAAATTACATCAGTACATATCTATTATCTTATACATGATTCTCACTTGGAGTATTGCTCAGTGCTTGCATTACTAAGACATGGTGGTAAGATGATAACGTCTCAAGTATAGACTTAATGAGCCTCTGTGCCAGTCTTGTGTATGTTATTCTAACTAACAATTACCCATTTGACTTGACAGAGAAAGATTCACACATCTGTGTTGAAGGAGCCTCCATTGTATTCTTATCTTTCCCATAAATTTATAGTTGGGAATATGTTCAACTAGGCCCCAAGATGTCTGAGGGTCCACTATGGTTAATTACTGAAGTTGTCAGAGTTAATCCCTATACTTCTAATTTAGTAGCCATATGTCATGTGTGTAATGTGGGTTTAAAATCAGCTTTGGACAGTTAACCCTTAATGGTAATGATGTGTATGGGTAGTTGTCATTACATCAACAGAATGGGATGTGCAAAAATTTTTTCTGGGTATTATAGTGACATCATAATCATTACCATATGTACACGCCCAGCCTACATTCACTGGGGAATTGCAATTTAGGAGGGTGTGTCTAACTGATTAGAACATGGTAGTAAACCACATGTTCAGAAGAGAGATACCTAGTAAAAGACTTAGAGATAAAAAAAATGAAGTCTCACACACAAAGGAAAGCTTCCACCATTCTGAATCCTGCCCCTGAAAGAGGTCCAACAAGATGGAAGCGATGAGAGCCATGTAGATCCCAGCAAGCCAGATGAATCTCATGGTAGAGAACTATGGCTGCCCATGACAATGCAATGATGGACCATCCAACTTTCCTAGGAGCAGAAGTGATATTCTTACACATGTTTAGTTAGAGACAAAAAATATGGTATTCCATTTAAGACTAATTTGAATAATGTGGATGGAATTATATAATTTAGATTTGTGGATAGAAGCATTAATTATCTACATATTGAGATTATAGTCTTAGTATACTGTGTGACTACATTCTACCTGCAGAAGAATCAAGACTCAATCTATCAAAGCATCAAATTACTGCTTATAGATATTGATAGTAATATCCTTCACCAAACTATGTGTTATAAGTAAATTCCCCATACATGAAACTTGCTTCAAGTTCTTCCTTCTAAAATATACAGCAAGATCATATATCTCTGCTATCGGTCTTACAATGCTTTCCAGGGGAGTACCCCCTTTTCTTTTTTTTTTAAATCAACTGGTGTCAGAAAGTTAAACAGATTTGTAAATTAAAAAATCTTAACCCTTCCAGTACTTATCAGCTGCTGTATGTTTCACTGGAAGTTCTTTTATTTTTGAATTTCCTTTCTGTCTGACCAAAGTAAGTACTGGAAGGATTAAGATTTTTAAATAGAAGTAATTTACAAATCTGTTTAACTTTCTGGCACCAGTTGATTTAAAAAAAAAAAAAAAGGGTTTTCCAGTGGAGCACCCCTTTAATAATCTTACCAAAGTCATGTATAGTCCAGAATTGGGTGGAATTATATAAAATTCCATGTTTATATCCTTAGATGGAATTGTCCATTCTTGGAATCATGCGATGTGTAGTTGGTTAGAAGGGGGCAGGGAGTGTAATTTGCATTCCATATTGATATGTCTATGATTAGATATTGCCCATCTTGATATCATGAGGTTCCTCTGGACAGAGTGATGGATCACCTTTTTCTTATATGATATTCTAAACTAGTAGCTCATGTTGTATCGTAACATAGTTGCTCATTACTTACATCTACTATATGTAGTCAATTAACAAGCTTGTAATGCTTACTAACATATCTAATTGATATTCATTTGCATATATAATTGTGTTTGTTACTCATTTATGTTTATAACCTTATAACCAATAAATCTGCATACTTTCATAATACCTGTGTATATTGTATATTGCAAAACTACATCCTTAGCGTTAATGTCATCCCGTCATAAAAGAACTTGATATTTGAGCAATCAGAAATATTGGCCAAATTATAAAAAAACTGATCATACCAGATTGTTATAGATCAGGGGTTTCAAGCTCTCTGCACAATGGCGTAGCAAGGGAGGGCTCCCATACTCTAGCATTGTCGAGTGGAAGCTGTAAGCTCCCGCTCCTCCATTCACTAACCTTCCTCATACGCTGGGAGTACACAATGTGTGAACTGCAGGGACATGATCCACGGCAGCCTGGCACCATGACGTCACATAATCGAACCGGCGCCTGGAGATCCCGTGGCTCACATACTGTAAGTAAGATGAGTATGCTCAGGGCCCAGGGGGCACTATATTGTACAGAAGGAGGAGGGGGGGGGGGCAGAGAAAAGGGAATATTTCATGCAAGGGGGCAAAGCACAAGGGGCATTATATGTGAAGAGCACATGACAGGTGGGGCCCCCTGTGCAGTGCTCTTCACATATAATGTCCCCTAAGGGGACAGGATAGGGAGCATTATATGTGAGGAGCACAGCACAGGGAGCATTATATGTGAGGGGAGCATGATGGGGGCATTATATGTGAGAGGTGCATGATGGAAGCATTATATGTGAGGGGCACAGCAAAGGGGGCATTATATATGAGGGGCGCATGATGGGAGCATTGTATATAAGGGGCGCATGATGGGGGCATTGTATATGAGGGGCGCATGATGGGGGCATTGTATGTGAGGGGCGCATGATGGGGGCATTATATATGAGGGGCGTATGATGGGGCATTATATGTTTGAGGGGCTCATGATGGGGGCATTATATGTGAGGAGCACATGATGGGGGCATTATATGTCAGGGGCACATGATGGGGCATTATATGTGAGGGGCGCATGATGGGGGCCTTATATGTGGGGGTGCATGATGTGGGCCTTATATGTAGGGGGTGCATGATTATGGCATTATATGTGAGGGGCGCATGATGGGGGCATTATATGTGAGGGGCGCATGATGGGAGCATTATATGTGAGGAGCGCATAATGGGGCATTATATGTGAGGGGCGCATGATGGGGGCATTATATGTGAGGGGCACATGATGGGGGCATTATTTGTGAGGGGCACATGATGGGAGCATTATATGTGAGGAGCGCATGATGGGGGCATTATATGTGAGGGGCACATGATGGGAGCATTATATGTGAGGAGCGCATGATGGGGGCATTATATGTGAGGGGCACATGATGGGGGCATTATATGTGAGGGGCACATGATGGGAGTATTATATGTGAGGGGCACATGATGGGGGCATTATATGTGAGGGGCGCATGATGGGAGCATTATATGTGAGGAGCGCATAATGGGGGTATTATATGTGAGGGGCGCATGATGGGGGTATTATATGTGAGGGGCACATGATGGGGGCATTATTTGTGAGGGGCACATGATGGGAGCATTATATGTGAGGAGTGCATGATGGGGGCATTATATGTGAGAGGCACATGAAGGGGGCATTATATGTGAGGGGCACATGATGGGGGCATTATATGTGCGGGGCACATGATGGGGGCATTATTTGTGAGGGGCACATGATGGGAGCATTATATGTGAGGAGCGCATGATGGGGGCATTATATGTGAGAGGCACATGAAGGGGGCATTATATGTGAGGGGCACATGATGGGAGCATTATATGTGAGGGGCACATGATGGGGGCATTATATGTGAGGGGCGCATGATGGGGGCATTATATGTGAGGGGTGCATGATGGGGGAATTATATGTGAGGGGTGCATGATGGGGGCAATATATGTGAGGGGCGCATGATGGGGCCAATATATGTTAGGGTTGCATGATGGGGGCATTTAATGTGGGGGGTGAATGATGGGGGCATTATATGTTATGGGCGCATGATGGGGGCATTTTATGTGAGGGGCGCAAGTGGCCCAGCCTCACCCAGCCTCTACCTCCAGTGGCCCTTAGATAATTTGAGTTTGAGACCCCTGTTATAGAGCAACAATACAACAATCCGTTGGTATGATTAAATGATGGGTTGATAATTCCTGTTTTAGATTATACAATGATCCTTGGCTTTATTTATGAAAGACTCTACCAAACATTAAAGGGAATCTATCACCAACTTCACCCACACTGACCTGCTGGTACAGGCTTATAGTGTGAGTGACACTGATTTCAAGAGTTTTTACCCATTTCTTTTCTGTGCCCCCATTCCTGAGATAACGAGGTGTGGTGCACTCAGGGCTTTCCCAGGTCGTGTGTAATAAGCTTTTACTAGGGACTATATAGCTTTAGTGTATTGTGTGAATCTGTCACAAACAATTTATTGTATGACACTATAGGCACAAACTGAACACTAAGCTAACTGGCTAGTATATTCACATAATGAACCATATACTCTATTTAGTCACCAGATAACATCATGTATTTGATGACTACAATTATTTGTAACACTGTGGCTGTTGCTGTTCTCTGGACTCTGAAGCATAAAATGCTATTTCCAAAGCATTCACAGTGCTCTTAGCTTGCCTATTTTCCCAACCCTTAAACCCTTTTTTTTTTAATCAACTGGTGCCAGAAAGTTAATAAGATTTGTAAATTACTTCTATTAAAAAATCTTACTCCTTCCAGTACTTATTAGCTGCTGAATACTACAGCTGAAATTCTTTTCTTTTTGAAACACAGAGCTCTCTGCTGACATCATGACCACAGTGCTCTCTGCTGACATCTCTGTCTATTTTAGGAACTGTCCAGAGCAGCATATGTTTTTCTATGGGGATTTTCTCCTACTCTCGACAGTTCCTAAAATGGACAGAGATGTCAGCAGAGAGCACTGTGCTCATGATGTCAGCAGAGAGCTCTGGGTTTCAAACGGAAAAGAATTTCCACTGTAGTATTCTAATAAGTACAGGAAGGATTAAGATTTTTTAATAGAAGTAATTTACAAATCTGTTTAACTTTCTGGCACCAGTTGATTTAAAAAAAAAAAAAAAAAGTTTTTCATTGGAGTACCCGTTTAAAGTAGATACCAGATGCGTAGCTAAAGACTCCTGTCCCTATCACTTACACAGGTACAAGGGTGACAGCATTTCTTCCACTAATATGTGCACATCTCATAAAAACTTTCTGCTATTGATCTCATGAGACATGATTTTTTTTTAACAATTTACTATTTTGTGTACATTGCCATAGTAAAAGCCAAAACATCATTTCAGGCGACAAGCAACCCTTCAAAAGTGTGGGAACTAGCAGGCAAAGCAGGTGAGGTATATTGTCACCAAATAAGGTTGCTTTGGTTCTCACTTTGGGGAACAGCTCAATGGGCAAATTTATCAATCTGTCTAAGACAAAAACTGTGTTTTTCCCACTGCAACAAATTACAGCTGATTGTGGATGTCATATGATTTTATGTAAATACAAAACGCTCCTATTATGCTTTTTAACTTCATTTTACTGATCAGCAGCAAAAGAAATATTAATGAATATTACACAAGAAAAAACTTTAAAACATAGGTATGGTGTAGCCTAACATGCTACCATAATATTAACCAATCATGTAACGGTATCAGATATATGAGTCACAGTTATTATAATTAGTGTTGCTCGCGAATATTTGTTTTTATTTTATTTTATTTATTTTTTTTTTTCACAGTACACATCCCAGTGATCATCCCTCTCTGCTTCCAGCTTGTGTAGTGTAATGAAGGCTCTAATACTACTGTGTGAGACTGGCATGTGAATTTTTGCATATGCGAAAATTTACATATGCTAATTTTCGCATAAGCGAATTTCCGCTTATGCTAATTTTTGTATATGCTAAGTTTCGCATACGCAAATTTTTGCATATGCGAAAATAAAACGCGAATATTACGAATATGCGAATTTAGCGAATATATGACAAATATTCGTCCATATATTCGCGAATGTATACAATGTAGAAATGTCAGCTGGCACTGCTTCCTTCCCGGATACAACCCTCACCTTAATCTTCCTCTGCCCAACATAGTCGTAAAGGCACAGTCACCTGCTGGCGCTTGTGAAACTGGTGGTGCACAGACTGTACAAAGTTCAAGTGTCCATATGTCGCAAAACAGTGAAGCAGAAAAAGACGGCAGCTCACCATAGAATTCAACACAAGCTTCTTTATTGACCAGCGTGTGCAGGTTACAAAACTTGAAGTGCAGGTGCTCTACCCCAAAACCGCACGAACAACGTCCGTTTCGCACTAACTGTGCTTCCTCCGGTTCGTTGTCGTACTATCCCTCCTCCCCTTATATAGTTCCCCCCAATCAAGATTCCAACAGGGTAGGAGTGTCATACAATTGCGACCATCTCAACTACATACCATCCGTTATGACATCATATCAGTGCGCGGTCAGCTGACGCCGTTGCCGTAGATACGGGCAGGACGCGGCCATCTGTATCGGAAGTTGCGGTGTAGAAAACTTCGTCAGCTGGTCCGCTCAAACTTCCTACATATCCACAGCAACCCGGCATCACGTGACTCTCTCCGCACTGTTGGGGAAGAAACAAAGGGGAAGGTAAGTACAACTAAGTGAATTAGTGATTAAAACAAAGTATTAAACAATGATTAAAAACAGTATAAGTTACCTTACAGAAAAATGCTCATGTCTATTTTTTCATTTAAACCACCTGCGCCCATAGCTCCTGTTCTTAAAATCCACCTACTTTCTCGTTGTAAGAGGAGCTTATTTCTGTCTCCACCATTGACGGCATTATCCACTATTTCCAACCCGGAAAATTTCAGGACCGACTGGTCCCCTTTGTGTACTTCCCGCACATGCTGGATAAGTCTGGGACAGCCCACTCCGGTGGAGACAGATCTAAGATGCTCTCTGATGCGGGTATTCAGGTTCCGTATTGTTTTCCCGATGTAAAAAAGTCTGCAATCGCAGACAATTACATATACTACAAACCTAGTTTTACAGGTGATAAAATCGCGTATTGACCAGGATACTCCCCCGAGATTGATGCTCTTATTCTCTGCATTAAAAGGACATAGTTGGCATTGCCTGCATTTAAAATTACCCTGTGGTCTCGATTTTTTCAGCCAGTTGTCAGATTTCTCTCTAAACTGATTCGGGCCCAGCACGTTACCTATGGTCTTATTTTTTCTGTACGAAAAGAGGGGGCGGTTGACAGCGGCATCCCCCAAGTCACAGTCCTCCTCAATGAGATGCCAGTGCCACCCAACAGCCGTTTGCACGGCCTGGTCCATAGGACTGTGCTTAAAGGAGAATACAAATCTGTCAGACGTCCCCTTCCTTTTCTTTTTCCTGGAATATCTGGCTGCTGCATATCCTACCTTACGGGCTTTATTCAGGGCCAGTTGGACAATGTCTCTGGGGTACCCCCTATTAATAAATCTCCTTCCCAGTTCCTCTGACTGCTTCTCAAAGGATTCATCTCTGTTGTTGAGACTCCTAAGCCGGAGGAACTGGCTAAATGGGATAGACTTCTTGATGTGAGGGGGATGGAAGCTTTCATAACGGAGTAACGCATTCACTGCCGTGGGTTTACGAAACCCACTCGTTACAAAACCATCCTCAGAAATTTCTACCCTCACGTCAAGAAAGTCTAATGATGTTTCTTCCCCAACAGTGCGGAGAGAGTCACGTGATGCCGGGTTGCTGTGGATACGTAGGAAGTTTGAGCGGACCAGCTGACGAAGTTTTCTACACCGCAAGTTCCGGTACAGATGGCCGCGTCCTGCCCGTATCTACGACAATGGCGTCAGCTGACCGCGCACTGATATGATGTCATAACGGATGGTATGTAGTTGAGATGGTCGCAATTGTATGACACTCCTACCCTGTTGGAATCTTGATTGGGGGGAACTATATAAGGGGAGGAGGGATAGTACGACAACGAACCAGAGGAAGCACAGTTAGTGCGAAATGGACGTTGTTCGTGCGGTTTTGGGGTAGAGCACCTGCACTTCAAGTTTTGTAACCTGCACACGCTGGTCAATAAAGAAGCTTGCGTTGAATTCTATGGTGAGCTGCCGTCTTTTTCTGCTTCACTGTTTTGCGACATATATTCGCGAATATTCGCGAATTCGAATATGGCCTATGCCGCTCAACACTAATTATAATATCTTCCTTCTTCTTTTGCTGCTCAGCAGTGATAACAAGCTAAGTGTCTTTACTCCACATATAATATACATTATTATTTATATTTCTTTATTTTGATTTCTTTATCTATTAATTATCATCTATTATTCCTATATTTCTTACTGATTTTTCATTATATTTCTTTATTTTCATTTAACATTTATCCCATTTGCATTTATTTTATACCCTAAATATTAATTTTATCTTTATTAATTATAATTATTATTATCTCTTATTGTTATTTCTATTCCTTTTGTCCCATTTTGTTCTGCTCTTCCTGCTTTTACATTGGCAACTGTATTCCGTCTCTGATATATTATATATTGTTTTAAATAATTAAAATTTTCTCTCTCTTTTATACTAACTTACCTTTCTGACATCTCCGATCGCTATCCCGAACATCCTTCTTTGGTATTTCTTCCCCTGCGCTCCGCATTTGCTTCTTCTTTTCTTCTGCGTCATCGCCGCCATCTTCTCTCTGCTCCTGTGTTCTCGCGAGACTTCGGCAGAGTAGTCATTACCTGCCGTTGGGTGGGAATCCTGTCAGTCAGGTTCCCTCGGCGACGCAACAGCTCTCTCTCTGTATTGCATAGTATATTAGAACTGATTGGTTACTCATTAGTAACCTTTATAATAATTTTCCAACCTCTCTCCTCTATTGTACTACCACCTAGTGGTTGAATTACTAACTGCTTTTTTAAAAGCATAAGTTTTTCTATATATTTTACCTCAGAATTATGAGTACAGCACTATCTCCACTACTATCATTTATTATAACTACATCAAATAAATATAAAATTATTCTTCATGGACATTACAGAAGAATCCAGAAATGTCCCTAGGGATATTCGTTCACAATCCGTCTCTGAGGTAGTTCATAATGAACACCTCCAAAATTTAATAGATAACTCTGTGGCCCGCTCTGTAAACACTGCGGTGCAATCCGCAGTACAATCTGCGGTTATTATATTACAAGATAATATCCAGAAATCCATTTCTACAGCATTATCTCATCCCTCTGTCAGTAATCCTAAAACACCTTCTGATCACTATTTTTCACCTGAGACATCTGTTTCAAAATTAGCTACAGGATTTAACATCCCTAAAAAAGCTAAATCCAAAAAACGCCACACTAATGACGGCGACATTTCACCTTTTAATAAATCTAAAAAGAGTCGCCATGAAAAATCTAAGGACAGATCTATGTCAGATCACCATGACCGTGCATCACAGTCACAAAATTTACCCTCTGCCCTAGAGGACGTACAGGTTAAAAGGGTTCAAAAAACCGTCAGACGATCTAAACCTGACTCTTATGTAGAACCAGAGTCTAATTCATCTTCAGATTCTCAGGATGAGGAAATATTGGATTCCTTTGAATATATGTCTCAGGAAAGTGGCGAATTAGTAGATGACCCTGAAAATCAGGAGGACGACCCTTCGGAGGAAATAGACCCTTCCTCTTTTGATCCCTCCCTTATCCTTCATCCCAGGTCGGGAGAATGGTTACCAAAGCCCCTTGTTGCAAAACTTTTATCCCAGAGGATTAATAAATCTATGGACAGAAGAACACGTAATAAACTGAAGGCAGAGTGTCCTTGTCCTACCCTTCCCCACAGTTCTTCAGTTAACCCTGAACTGGACCCAGTTCTTACTAAATTTTTGACAAAATCGGGAAAAAATCCCAAGAAGGGCATAGACAGGAGTTTTCGTGCATGCCAGGACAAACTCCTTGATATTCTAGGCCCCTTGTCCAAAATTTTGGACATGGTTGAGGAATCTTCCTCCTCCAATAAACCAGTGGACACTGAGATCTTAAGAGGGTGGGCACAACGCATTGCGTGCTTTTTGGGCAATGCAAATACTGCCCTTACCACTGAACGCAAACGTTCAGTTCTTATGCGTATTGACCCCCAGTTGACAAACTTAGCATCCAACGAACCATCAAAACCCACTGATGGGATGCTTTTTGGGGAAGATTTTATCCACCAAATGGGTAAATATGTGGGATCATTTTCATCAATCACCAAATCACAGGCTTCCTTAAAGAAAGTTTTTCCAAATCGAGTTTTCAACAGGGCCGGAAAGGGTAGGAGCCGCTTTTCCGGCCGCTACCTACCCTCTAGACAACAATCAAGAGGCTCCCTCCCAACATATCAACAATACCAACCTTATACTCCACCGCAGAATCCATTCTTCCCCTACTGTGCTAGACCCTGGTGTCCCAGAGGACAACGTGGAGTTCAACGCGCTAAACCAGCTACAGGTAAGTCCTCCATTTTCTCTTGCCAATCTTCCATTAGGCGGAAGACTAATACATTTTTTAACACAATGGAGTATGATTACGTCAGACTCTTGGATTCTAAATACCGTTTCAGGCTTCCTTATAGAGTTTGTTTCCCCTCCCATTCAGTCCACTCTACCTCACCCTATCCGTTTTTCTACAACAGATCAAGAATTGATCAATCTAGAGGTGAAAGATCTTATATTAAAGCGATCATTCCTGTACTTCTCAATTCTCAAGGTTTTCTCAGCAACCTTTTCCTCGTACAGAAAAAAGACGGAGGTCACAGACCCGTAATAAATCTAAGACTACTCAACAATTTTGTTGTGTACAGACATTTCAAGATGGAAGGTATCCATCTACTGAGAGACATATTACTAAAAGACGACTGGTTAGTAAAGATAGATTTAAAAGATGCATATCTGACAATCCCAGTTCATCCATCTTCCCAAATCTTTCTTCAATTTCTATGGAACAACCAAAAATGGCAGTTCACCTGCCTTCCATTCGGCCTATCATCGGCCCCTTGGTGCTTCACGAAACTTCTGAAACCAATTGTCTCTTTACTCAGAAGTCGAGGTGTAAGACTAATTATTTATCTAGACGACATTCTTCTAATGGCTCAATCCAAATCTCTTCTACTCATTCACAGAGATTGGACTCTCTCTCTTCTATCCAATCTGGGTTTTCTGATCAACTTCAAAAAATCCATTCTTCAACCATCTCAAGAGATGGAATTTCTGGGTTTTCTAATCAATACCCAATCAACTACTCTGAGTCTTCCTCCAAAGAAACTCAAAATTATAAGGAAGGAAATTTGCCAAATCCTTTGCAAAGATCTTATTTCTCTCCGAACTATAGCTCGGATTGTAGGTCTCCTCTCAGCATCCATTCAAGCTGTATTTCCAGCCCCTCTTCATTATCGAGCCCTTCAACGTCTAAAGATCAGACATTTAAGAGAAGGCCTGGGTTACTCAGACGAAGTTCGTCTTTCTTCAGACGCCAAAGAAGAACTTCTTTGGTGGCTCTCCCATATTCAAATTTGGAACGGAAAAACCATCTTCCATCCGAATCCAGATATCATCATAGAATCGGACGCAAGTCTCTCGGGATGGGGGGCCCATTGCGATTCCCTATCTACTGGTGGGAAATGGTCTCCTTCCGAATCCCAGCTTCTTATCAATTGCTTAGAGCTTTTAGCTGGGTCCTTCGCTCTAAAGAGTTTTGTAAAGAATTCCTCACATTGTTGTGTTTTGCTTCGCATGGACAATATATCCGCAGTCCAATATATAAATCATCTGGGTGGAACACATTCCAAAGCCCTTGCGGACATTGCCAAAGATTTTTGGCATTTTTGTCTAGACAGACACATTACACTCAAAGCGGAATACCTTCCCGACATCTCCAATTCAATCGCGGACTGGAATTCTCGCTTCCTAACAGATTTCAGCGATTGGAGGCTCCTTTCACCCATTTTTTTCAAACAATCAATCAATTATGGGGCCCTCTTCATCTAGACATGTTCGCTTCTCGACTGAACTGTCAGATCCCTAAATTTTTCAGTTGGAGACCAGACCCAGATGCTTTAGGCATAGATGTCTTCCTCCAACATTGGCCTCAGGAAACACTTTATGCATTTCCACCTTTCAATCTAATCCCTCGGGTTCTTCTTCAAACATTGATTCGGAAATCTACCATAGTTTTAATTGTTCCTTGGTGGTCGACTCAATCGTGGTTTGCCCAACTACTTCAACTTCTCATGGATTATCCACGTGTACTTCCATCTGTTCCAGATCTCCTCCAGGATCCTCTTGGCAATTATTATCCATTAATGCTATCGAACCAACTAACTAACCCTGTTGGCTTGTCTAATATCAGGTATCCCAGAACATCATCTCCACTTTCTCTCACAACTAGAGAACTTCTCTTCGACGCTTGGGCTCCAGGTACCAGATCTGCTTACAGATCAGCCTGGAAAATTTGGCTTCATTGGTGCTCTCAACGGGACTTGGATCCCTTACAAACCTCTCTTAATAACATCTTAAATTTTCTTTCAGATTCCTTTGATGCTGGTAGAGCTTATAGAACTATCAATCTTTACCGCTCCGCCATTTCGGCTAGACATTCCCTTGTCGATTCTGTCCCTTTTGGCCGCCATCCTCTTGTATGCAAACTCTTAAAAGGCATACGCTTTAGACGCCTTTGCCCAAATACAGTTCTACTTGGGATGTGAACATTCTTTTGAATCTTTTTCTTTCATGGGAGGATAACGATTCTCTCTCTCTAAAACTTCTTTCCTTTAAACTTATGATTCTATTATGTCTCATTTCAATCAAACGCATATCTGATGTCAGAGCCCTTGACATTTCTAGAAGACAATACTCTCCGGAAGGAGTTGTATTCACTGTCTATCGCCGTACAAAAACTAATTTACATTCGGTATTCTACCCTTCTTTTCCTCATCAACAAAAATTATGTGTAGTTCGTTGTTTACGCTCCTATGAATCCAGGACTGAATCCTTACATTCTCTTTCTTCCTCCCAATTACTCATTTCTTTCTGTAAACCCCATAAGCTGGTTTCTTCCAGTACCCTTGCTCGTTGGGTAAAATCGACTATGACTATGGCCGACATTGATACCTCCATGTATGGTGCTCACTCCACTAGAAGTGCAGTTTCTACAAAATTATTTCAATCAGGCGCTTCCCTGTCTGGCTGCAAATTGGTCTTCCGATTCAACATTTAAAACGTTTTATTTTAGACCAGATTCACATGTTTCTATGGTTCTTTTGTAATCTGTATTGTTTAATAATCCTATTTCCTTTAGCTTTAAACTAGCATAATCGGAGCGTTTTGTATTTACATAAAATTGAAGATTTTCCTATCCTTGGTGAAGGAAAATATAGATTTTATTAAAGACAAAACGCGAGTATTATCCCTCCCTATGAACCCATCCCTTTGATTTTCTTATTATTTTTGTCTTCACAGCCACTTAAGAAGACTTGCTTCAGAATAAATTTTGTTCTTCGTTGGAATTTCTCTTATTATTAATTCAATCTCTTCAACTATGGAAGACGACCTTCTTCTAGATTCCTACATCTTCTATGAATACCAAGTTTCTACTACTATCATCTAGTTCCAGTTTTACTTCCAAGTTTATACATCCATATATAAACTGTTTTACCTTCGCTCAAAAGAAGAAGGAAGATATTATAATAACTGTCACTCATATATCTGATACCGTTACATGATTGGTTAATATTATGGTAGCATGTTAGGCTACACCATACCTATGTTTTAAAGTTTTTTCTTGTGTAATATTCATTAATATTTATTTTGCTGCTGATCAGTAAAATGAAGTTAAAAAGCATAACACTTGTGTTTTGTCTTTAAAAAAATCTATATTTTCCTTCACCAAGGATAGGAAAATCTTCAATTTTGGGCTCATGCAAACAGACATATGATGGTTCTGTATAAAGCTGAAATAAGGCTATTCTTTTGAATCTGTTTAGGTGGTACTATCGTTGTAAACTTCAAATCTGTAAATCTTCAAATTAATTCAAACCTCATTTTAGGCCCCTGAGTTAATCATGATCCCATTTTAGACCCTGAAATAATTCAGACCCCAGATCAGACCCTAAATAAATTGCGACCCCCAGGCCTTTAAACCACACCACTAAAGGAATAAAGACACCAGCCCAGACTCCTAAATAAATTTAGACCTCACTCTAGACCCCTAAATAATTTTAAGGGTTATTCCGTTGCCCCAGCGTTCAGAACATTTTGTTCCCAACACTTGGAGCGGGTGGCGGGGGGCCGTGACATCACGGCCACGCCCTTAGTGGCATCATGCCATGCCCCTCAATGCAAGTCTATGGGAGGGGGCGTGGCTGCCACCATGCCCCCTCCCATAAACTTGCATTGCATTGAGGGGGCGTGGTGTGACATAAAGAGGGGCGTGGTCATGATTTCACGACCCCCACCGCCCACACCCGGTGTTCTAAATGAACGCCGGGTGCTGCACAGAAATCGCGGGGGTCCCAGCTGCTGGACCCCCTTGATCAGACATCTTATCCCCTATCCTTTGGATAGTGGATAAGATGTCTAGGGGCGGAGTACCCCTTTAAGCCTTTAAACCAGCTACTGAATAACTTCAGACCCCAGATCCTCAGACCACAAATTAATTCAAATCAAGTTAGACCAGACCTCAAAATCTATTTAGTTTCCAATAAATGTCAGCACACAACAAAGAATTGCAGGTGAAATTCGATGAGTTTTATTAGTCTCATGTAATTTTGTTACATCATATATTGGTAGAATGAATGAACATGAAGTAATTTAATGACAGAATTTTAAAGTTTTTCCAATGTTTTAACCACATGAATGCTGCATTGTCTTCCTTACTATCTTGATCACTTTCAAATCTAGTGCTTTAGTCATGACCCATGACTAAATGTAACTAATGCATTTCACTGACTTTTATCTGCAATTGTTTTGGGATTTATTGAAAACTTTTGATGGACTGAGCACCATATTCTTTGTGTAACAGTGTGCAGTATGCAATATCTATACAGTTCTCAGAGCAGACACCTACATTTACGTAGTCTGCAGACAAGCTTACAGAGGGGGTGGCTGGGTATATAAATTCCCAGTGTCTGTCCTTCTCTGCTTTTGGATAATAACAGTTTCAGGCCACTGCCGATTCTCTGAATAGCTGTTTTCTCTTAAATGGAGGTACTCATTATGATTCAAAGTGCAGAAGATCTACTCTTCCTTAAGTTCATATACTTTCTTATTCCATACATTCTTTTTTTCATTGCTGTTCTCCAAGAAAATCAGCTCAGTACTAAAAGACTCTGCAGCCGCAAAGGTCACAGAAATTAACAAATGATACACATGGTGGTACCATTTAAATGCTTTTTCTTAAAGCTCAATTTCTAAAAACAATAAGACATATTGATTCTTAACATCTGCTTGTTCCCATTTTGAAATATTATGAAAAGCCTAGCAGACTTATGTCTGCCATACACTATAGATTGATATCAGCCAAACAACAACCAGCCCAGGTGCACCCATTAATACACTGCTCAAAAAACTAAAGGGGACACTAAGATAACACATCCTAGATCTGAATGAATGAACTAATCGTATGAAATACTTTCATCTTTACATGTGCTGACAACCAAATCACACACAAATTATCAATGGAAATCAAAATGTATCAACCCATTGAGGTCTGGATATAGAGTCACACTCAAAGTGGAAAACCACACTACAGGCTGATCCAACTTTGATGTAATATCCTTAAAACAAGTAAAAATGAGGCTCGGTAGTGTGTGTGGCCTCCACATGTCCATATGACCTCCCTACAATGCTTGGGCATGCTCCTGATGAGGTGGTGGATGGTCTCCTGAGGGATGTCCTCCCAGACCTGGACTAAAGCATCTGCCAATTCCTGGACAGTCTGTGGTGCAACGTGGGTTGGTGGATGGAGTGAGACATGATGTCCCAGGAGTGCTCAATCGGATTCAGGTCTGGGGGACAGGCGGGCCAGTCCATAGCAGCATTGCCTTCCTCTTGCAGGAGCTGCTGACACACTCCAGCCACATCAGGTCTAACATTGTCTTTCATTAGGAGAAAGCCAGAGCCAACCGCACCAGCATATGGTCTCACAAGGGGTCTGAGGATCTCATCTCTGTACCTAAAGGCAGTCAAGCTACCTCTGGCAAGCACATGGAGGGCTGTGCGGCCTCCCAAAGAAATGCTGCCCCACACCATTACTGACCCACCGCCAAACCGGTCATGCTGGAGGATGTTGCAGGCAGCAGAACGTTCTCCACGGCGTCTCCAGACTCTGTCACGTCTGTCACATGTGCTCAGTGTGAACCTACTTCCATCTGTGAAGAGCACAGGGCACCAGTGGCGAATTTGCCAATCTTGGTGTTCTTTAGCAAATGCCAAAACGTCCTACACGGTGTTTGGCTGTAAGCACAACCCCCACCTGTGGACATTGGGCTCTCATACCACCCTCATGGAGTCTGTTGTTTCTGACCGTTTGAGTGGACACATGCACATTTGTAGCCTGCTGAAGGTCATTTTGTAGGGCTCTGGCAGTGCTCTTCCTGCTCTTCCTTGCACAAAGGCGGAGGTAGCGGTCCAGCTGCTGGGTTGTTGCCTCCTATGGCCTCCTCCATGTCTCCTGATGTACTGGCCTGTCTCCTGGTAGCGCCTCCATGCTCTGGGAACTATGCTGACAGACGCAGCAAACCTTCTTTCCACAGCTCGCATTGATGTGTGTTACGCCGAGCGCTCCGGGTCCCCGCTCCTCCCCGGAGCGCTCGCTTCACTCTCCCCGCGGCAGCGCTCCGGTCACGTCCTCTGACCCGGGGCGCTGCGATTCCGCTGCCAGCCGGGATGCGATTCGCGATGCGGGTAGCGCCCGCTCGCGATGCGCACCCCGGCTCCCCTACCTGACTCGCTCTCCGTCTGTTCTGTCCCGGCGCGCGCGGCCCCGCTCCCTAGGGCGCGCGCGCGCCGGGTCTCTGCGATTTAAAGGGCCACTGCGCCGCTGATTGGCGCAGTGGTTCCAATTAGTGTGTTTCACCTGTGCACTTCCCTATATCACCTCACTTCCCCTGCACTCCCTTGCCGGATCTTGTTGCCTTAGTGCCAGTGAAAGCGTTCCTTGTGTGTTCCTTGCCTGTGTTTCCAGACCTTCTGCCGTTGCCCCTGACTACGATCCTTGCTGCCTGCCCCGACCTTCTGCTACGTCCGACCTTGCTTTTGCCTACTCCCTTGTACCGCGCCTATCTTCAGCAGCCAGAGAGGTGAGCCGTTGCTAGTGGATACGACCTGGTCACTACCGCCGCAGCAAGACCATCCCGCTTTGCGGCGGGCTCTGGTGAAAACCAGTAGTGGCTTAGAACCGGTCCACTAGCACGGTCCACGCCAATCCCTCTCTGGCACAGAGGATCCACTACCTGCCAGCCGGCATCGTGACAGTAGATCCGGCCATGGATCCCGCTGAAGTTCCTCTGCCAGTTGTCGCTGATCTCACCACGGTGGTCGCCCAGCAGTCACAACAGATAGCGCAACAAGGCCAACAGCTGTCTCAACTGACCGTTATGCTACAACAGTTACTACCACAGCTTCAGCAGTCATCTCCTTCGCCAGCTCCTGCACCTCCTCCGCAGCGAGTGGCCGCTCCTGGGATACGCTTATCCTTGCCGGATAAATTTGATGGGGACTCTAAGTTTTGCCGTGGCTTTCTTTCCCAATGTTCCCTGCATCTGGAGATGATGTCGGACCTGTTTCCCACTGAAAGGTCTAAGGTGGCTTTCGTAGTCAGCCTTCTGTCCGGAAAAGCCCTGTCATGGGCCACACCGCTCTGGGACCGCAATGACCCCGTCACTGCCTCTGTACACTCCTTCTTCTCGGAAATCCGAAGTGTCTTTGAGGAACCTGCCCGAGCCTCTTCTGCTGAGACTGCCCTGTTGAACCTGGTCCAGGGTAATTCTTCCGTTGGCGAGTATGCCGTACAATTCCGTACTCTTGCTTCAGAATTGTCCTGGAATAATGAGGCCCTCTGCGCGACCTTCAAAAAAGGCCTATCCAGCAACATTAAAGATGTTCTGGCCGCACGAGAAATTCCTGCTAATCTACATGAACTTATTCACCTAGCCACTCGCATTGACATGCGTTTTTCCGAAAGGCGTCAGGAACTCCGCCAAGATATGGACTCTGTTCGCACGAGGCGTTTCTTCTCCTCGGCTCCTCTCTCCTCTGGTCCCCTGCAATCTGTTCCTGTGCCTCCCGCCGTGGAGGCTATGCAGGTCGACCGGTCTCGCCTGACACCTCAAGAGAGGACACGACGCCGTATGGAGAACCTCTGCCTGTACTGTGCTAGTACCGAACACTTCCTGAGAGATTGTCCTATCCGTCCTCCCCGCCTGGAAAGACGTACGCTGACTCCGCACAAAAGTGAGACAGTCCTTGATGTCTACTCTGCTTCTCCACGTCTTACTGTGCCTGTGCGGATGTCTGCCTCTGCCTTCTCCTTCTCTACAGTGGCCTTCTTGGACTCTGGATCTGCAGGAAATTTTATTTTGGCCTCTCTCGTCAACAGGTTCAACATCCCGGTGACCAGTCTCGCCAGACCCCTCTACATCAATTGTGTAAATAATGAAAGATTGGACTGTTCCATACGTTTCCGCACGGAGCCCCTTCTTATGAGCATCGGATCTCATCATGAGAGGATTGAACTTTTGGTCCTCCCCAATTGCACCTCGGAAATTCTCCTTGGACTTCCCTGGCTTCAACTTCATTCCCCTACCCTGGATTGGTCCACTGGGGAGATCAAGAGTTGGGGGTCCTCTTGTTCCAAGAACTGTCTAAAACCGGTTCCCAGTAACCCTTGCCGTAACTCTGTGGTTCCTCCAGTAACCGGTCTCCCTAAGGCCTATATGGACTTCGCGGATGTTTTCTGCAAAAAACAAGCTGAGACTCTACCTCCTCACAGGCCTTATGATTGCCCTATCGACCTCCTCCCGGGCACTACTCCACCCCGGGGCAGAATTTATCCTCTCTCTGCCCCAGAGACTCTTGCCATGTCCGAATACGTCCAGGAGAATCTAAAAAAGGGCTTTATCCGTAAATCCTCCTCTCCTGCCGGAGCCGGATTTTTCTTTGTGTCCAAAAAAGATGGCTCCCTACGTCCTTGCATTGACTACCGCGGTCTTAATAAAATCACGGTTAAGAACCGCTACCCCTTACCCCTCATCTCTGAACTCTTTGATCGCCTCCAAGGTGCCCACATCTTCACTAAATTGGACTTAAGAGGCGCCTATAACCTCATCCGCATCAGAGAGGGGGACGAGTGGAAAACGGCATTTAACACCAGAGATGGACACTTTGAGTATCTGGTCATGCCCTTTGGACTGTGCAACGCCCCTGCCGTCTTCCAAGACTTTGTCAATGAAATTTTTCGTGATCTGTTATACTCCTGTGTTGTTGTATATCTGGACGATATCCTAATTTTTTCTGCCAATCTAGAAGAACACCGCCAGCATGTCCGTATGGTTCTTCAGAGACTTCGTGACAACCAACTCTATGCCAAAATTGAGAAATGTCTGTTTGAATGCCAATCTCTTCCTTTTCTAGGATATTTGGTCTCTGGCCAGGGACTACAGATGGATCCAGACAAACTCTCTGCCGTCTTAGATTGGCCACGCCCCTCCGGACTCCGTGCTATCCAACGCTTTTTGGGGTTCGCCAATTATTACAGGCAATTTATTCCACATTTTTCTACCATTGTGGCTCCTATCGTGGCTTTAACCAAAAAAAATGCTGATCCCAAGTCCTGGCCTCCTCAAGCAGAAGACGCCTTTAAACGACTCAAGTCTGCCTTTTCTTCGGCTCCCGTCCTCTCCAGACCTGACCCTTCCAAACCCTTCCTATTGGAGGTTGATGCCTCCTCAGTGGGAGCTGGAGCTGTTCTTCTACAAAAAAATTCTTCCGGGCATGCTGTCACTTGTGTTTTTTTCTCTAGGACCTTCTCTCCAGCGGAGAGGAACTACTCCATCGGGGATCGAGAGCTTCTAGCCATTAAATTAGCACTTGAGGAATGGAGGCATCTGCTGGAGGGATCAAGTTCTCCTGTTATTATCTACACCGACCACAAGAACCTCTCCTACCTCCAGTCTGCCCAACGGCTGAATCCTCGCCAGGCCCGGTGGTCTCTGTTCTTTGCCCGATTTAATTTTGAGATTCACTTTCGTCCTGCCGATAAGAACATTAGGGCCGATGCTCTCTCTCGTTCCTCGGATGCCTCAGAAGTTGAACTCTCTCCGCAACACATCATTCCACCTGACTGCCTGATCTCCACTTCTCCTGCCTCCATCAGGCAGACTCCTCCAGGAAAGACCTTTGTTTCTCCTCGCCAACGCCTCGGAATCCTCAAATGGGGTCACTCCTCCCATCTCGCAGGTCATGCGGGTATCAAGAAATCTGTGCAACTCATCTCCCGCTTCTATTGGTGGCCGACTCTGGAGACGGATGTTGTGGACTTTGTGCGAGCCTGCACTATCTGTGCCCGGGATAAGACTCCTCGCCAGAAGCCCGCTGGTTTTCTTCATCCTCTGCCTGTCCCCGAACAGCCTTGGTCTCTGATTGGTATGGATTTTATTACTGATTTACCCCCTTCCCGTGGCAACACTGTTATTTGGGTGGTCGTTGATCGATTCTCCAAAATGGCACATTTCATCCCTCTTCCTGGTCTTCCTTCTGCGCCTCAGTTGGCTAAACAATTTTTTGTACACATTTTTCGTCTTCACGGGTTGCCTACGCAGATTGTCTCGGATAGAGGCGTCCAATTCGTGTCTAAATTCTGGAGGGCTCTCTGTAAACAACTCAAGATTAAATTAAATTTTTCTTCTGCATATCATCCCCAGTCCAATGGACAAGTAGAAAGGATTAACCAGATCTTGGGTGATTATTTGCGACATTTTGTTTCCTCCCGCCAGGATGACTGGGCAGATCTCCTCCCATGGGCCGAATTCTCGTATAACTTCAGGGTCTCTGAGTCTTCCTCCAAATCCCCATTTTTCGTGGTGTACGGCCGTCACCCTCTTCCCCCCCTCCCTACTCCCTTGCCCTCTGGTCTGCCCGCTGTGGATGAAATTTCTCGTGACCTTTCCATCATATGGAGAGAGACCCAAAATTCTCTCTTACAGGCTTCATCACGCATGAAGAAGTTCGCGGATAAGAAAAGAAGAGCTCCCCCCGTTTTTTCCCCTGGAGACAAGGTATGGCTCTCCGCTAAATATGTCCGCTTCCGTGTCCCTAGCTACAAGTTGGGACCACGCTATCTTGGTCCTTTCAAAATTTTGTGTCAAATTAATCCTGTCTCTTATAAACTTCTTCTTCCTCCCTCTCTTCGTATCCCTAATGCCTTTCACGTCTCTCTTCTCAAACCACTCATCCTCAACCGTTTTTCTCCCAAATCTGTTCCTCCCACTCCTGTTTCCGGCTCCTCGGACATCTTCTCGGTCAAAGAAATTTTAGCTGCCAAAAAGGTCAGAGGGAAAAATTTTTTTTTAGTGGACTGGGAGGGTTGTGGTCCTGAAGAGAGATCCTGGGAACCTGAGGACAACATCCTAGACAAAAGTCTGCTCCTCAGGTTCTCAGGCTCTAAGAAGAGGGGGAGACCCAAGGGGGGGGGTACTGTTACGCCGAGCGCTCCGGGTCCCCGCTCCTCCCCGGAGCACTCGCTTCACTCTCCCCGCGGCAGCGCTCCGGTCACGTCCTCTGACCCGGGGCGCTGCGATTCCGCTGCCAGCCGGGATGCGATTCGCGATGCGGGTAGCGCCCGCTCGCGATGCGCACCCCGGCTCCCCTACCTGACTCGCTCTCCGTCTGTTCTGTCCCGGCGCGCGCGGCCCCGCTCCCTAGGGCGCGCGCGCGCCGGGTCTCTGCGATTTAAAGGGCCACTGCGCCGCTGATTGGCGCAGTGGTTCCAATTAGTGTGTTTCACCTGTGCACTTCCCTATATCACCTCACTTCCCCTGCACTCCCTTGCCGGATCTTGTTGCCTTAGTGCCAGTGAAAGCGTTCCTTGTGTGTTCCTTGCCTGTGTTTCCAGACCTTCTGCCGTTGCCCCTGACTACGATCCTTGCTGCCTGCCCCGACCTTCTGCTACGTCCGACCTTGCTTTTGCCTACTCCCTTGTACCGCGCCTATCTTCAGCAGCCAGAGAGGTGAGCCGTTGCTAGTGGATACGACCTGGTCACTACCGCCGCAGCAAGACCATCCCGCTTTGCGGCGGGCTCTGGTGAAAACCAGTAGTGGCTTAGAACCGGTCCACTAGCACGGTCCACGCCAATCCCTCTCTGGCACAGAGGATCCACTACCTGCCAGCCGGCATCGTGACAATGTGCCATCCTAGATGAGCGTGGTAACGTGATGACGACGAAAGAGAGCGACAGCCATGCAGTGGAGCATTAAGAGAACAGTCCGGACTGGCAGGAACAGGTGAGTGACATTCTCCAGAGCACACGGGGCACATTGAGCGGCTAACTGGCAGCAGCTGAAGCAGTCTGCGCTGCTGGATAGCCGTTTATGCGATGGCCCCGACATACAAAAGCATCGTATGTTGATGCTGTCTTCAACATGTGATGGCCTCTGAGAGGACATCGTATGTTGAAATTATCGTATGTGTGGGGATCACTGTACTTAGGAAGGATCTGTGCTTGCCTTGGGGCTGAATGGCTGTGTTGAGTCCACCATAACGCTGCTTGTTTATTTTTGTGAAATGACTATTTCCTGTTGGAGTTTCCTCCATCCAATTACATGTCCCAGGATCGCTTGTTTGTAAGTGTGAGGTCACCTTTTCTGCCTCCCACACATCAGCCACCCCCCCCCCTTTGCAGTTTGATAGTATGCTGTGCTGTAAACTACAATTCCCTGCAGCCCTTTGGTGAATGATCTCACTCCCATCCAGCAGTTGCTCCACCCAGACAGACTCCTTTGACATTACATTACTAGTTAGGTTTGAAGACCACACTGCAATTCAGAAAAAGTTGAGACAACAGTAATTTTGTATGCCGTTTAAAATGAACATAGGGGCAAAGGTCACATAAGAATTGCAAGACCAGCCATAAAACAAAGATACAGAAACTATATTATGAACTATACTAACTTCAGTGCCCCTGTAGCATAGTCAAATCAAATCAATACATTGAGTTATGCAATCATGTGGCTTGCAGATCAATAGTACAAGCATATATATTATTTCACCTTTTATTATGCTCCTTTTCTGCCAATCATCCTCCTTAATTTTTTTTAGGCTGGAAAACTGCTCAATTCTGTTTTATCTCCTCAAGAGAGGCTAGGAGTTCACTAAGGGATGGCTTACATGCCAAACAGATGTAAACAGAGAGTGCAAAGGAAGTACCCAAGTTTACTTTGAGCACCCCAGTGCTTGAACAGCTTAGACTGCTCAATACTGCTCTATATAGTCCTTCATGCTGCTGCTGCTTCTTGGGGTGTGTATAAAGATGAAGGAGAGTAGTATTCACTTCTCTGTTTGTGTAGTGTATAGGAGGGCTTCATAGACATTAGGCTCCAGCCACTAACTTAGGGACAACAGACAATTAGAGATTAAACCTGTAGAGCAGAAATTTGATATAGAAATTCCTAATGCAAGATATAAAATGGCCACAAATTGTGCCACTTCTCATATACACATGGCACATTATCCTGTAATATCACCTGAAACAACAGCTATGCTTAAGATTAAATCAGTAATGCTGAAAATAGTCACGGTTTAGCTGTAGCTTAATGGATATAACCTGTACGGAAGGTGAAGTTTATTTGAAATATAGCTCAAGTCCTAAATACTTCTCTATCCAATCTGAATACAATAGACGGTTATATGCCTCTAATTATATTGTATTCTACATAAACAATTACATCACACGCTCATTTAATTGTAATGAATAGATTGAATTTTGGGAAGCCTTAAGACACTTATCTGATTCTTTATATTTGGATTAAGTCTACTGAGATTTTATAACATCTGTTTGACAAACTTTGACGTTGAAGGCAGAATGAATATTTAATATTCGTGTTACATATGTGTAAGTATATTCAAGATTAATTTATTTAAAACGTTTTGAATCAGCCAAGTACCTGGTGAGACAAGGTGTA
Organism: Hyla sarda; assembly: GCF_029499605.1. Taxonomy (NCBI): domain Eukaryota; kingdom Metazoa; phylum Chordata; class Amphibia; order Anura; family Hylidae; genus Hyla; species Hyla sarda. The sequence goes on along the minus strand of NC_079189.1, from coordinate 370,836,183 downwards.
TGAACAAAAAATTGGCAGATTTCTTTCTTTCTTTCTTTCTTTATTTATTTAATTAACAAGTATGTACTAATGTTAATGATACATGCATGTAAATGTGTACATTTGCCACATGTATAGACATTTTATGGCAGTGCACAAAGTGTCAGTTGATCTGTACTAAAGAACCATAGTGTCACGATGTCGGCTGGCAGGAGGTGGATCCTCTGTGCCAGAGAGGGATTGGCGTGGACCGTGCTAGTGGACCGGTTCTAAGATACTACTGGTGTTCACCAGAGCCCGCCGCAAAGCGGGATGGTCTTGCTGCGGCGGTAGTAACCAGGTCGTATCCACTAGCAACGGCTCAACCTCTCTGACTGCTGAAGATAGGCGCGGTACAAGGGAGTAGACAAAAGCAAGGTCGGACGTAGCAGAAGGTCGGGGCAGGCAGCAAGGATCGTAGTCAGGGGCAACGGCAGGAGGTCTGGAACACAGGCTAGGAATACACAAGGGAACGCTTTCACTAGGCACGATGGCAACAAGATCCGGCGAGGGAGTGCAGGGGAAGTGAGGTATACATAGGGAGTGCACAGGTGAAGACACTAATTGGAACCACTGCGCCAATCAGTGGCGCAGTGGCCCTTTAAATCACAGAGACCCGGCGCGCGCGCGCCCTAGGGAGCGGGGCCGCGCGCGCCGGGACAGGACCGAGGGAGAGCGAGTCAGGTACGGAAGCCGGGGTGCGCATCGCGAGCGGGCGCCACCCGCATCGCGAATCGCATCCCGGCTGGAGGCGGTATCGCAGCGCACCCGGTCAGTGGATCTGACCGGGGCGCTGCCGTAGCGAGGATGTTGCGAGCGCTCCGGGGAGGAGCGGGGACCCGGAGCGCTCGGCGTAACAGTACCCCCCCCCTTGGGTCTCCCCCTCTTCTTAGAGCCTGCAACAGTGTTGCCACGGGATGGGGGTAAGTCTGTAATAAAGTCCATACCAATCAGAGACCAAGGCTGTTCGGGGACAGGCAGAGGATGAAGGAGACCAGCAGGCTTCTGGCGAGGAGTCTTATCCCGGGCACAGACAGTGCAGGCCCGCACAAAATCAACAACATCCGTCTCCAGAGTCGGCCACCAATAGAAACGAGAGATGAGTTGCAAGGATTTCTTGATGCCTGCATGGCCTGCGAGATGGGAGGAGTGACCCCATTTGAGGATTCCGAGGCGTTGGCGTGGAGAGACAAAGGTCTTCCCTGGAGGAGTTTGCCTGATGGAGGCTGGAGAAGTGGAGATCAGGCAGTCAGGAGGAATGATGTGTTGCGGAGAGAGCTCTACTTCCGAGGCATCTGAGGAACGAGAGAGAGCATCGGCCCTAATGTTCTTGTCGGCAGGGCGAAAGTGAATTTCAAAATTAAAATGGGCAAAGAACAGAGACCACCGGGCCTGGCGAGGATTCAGCCGTTGGGCATACTGGAGATAGGAGAGATTCTTGTGATCGGTGTAAATGATAACTGGAAATTTTGATCCCTCCAGCAGATGCCTCCATTCCTCAAGTGCTAATTTAATGGCCAGTAGCTCTCGATCCCTGATGGAGTAGTTCCTCTCCGCCGGAGAGAAGGTCCTAGAAAAAAACCCACAAGTAACAGCATGCCCGGAAGAGTTTTTTTGTAGGAGGACCGCTCCAGCTCCCACTGAGGAGGCATCAACCTCCAATAGGAAGGGTTTAGATGGGTCAGGTCTGGAGAGCACGGGAGCAGAAGAAAAGGCAGACTTGAGCCGTTTAAAAGCGTCTTCCGCTTGAGGAGGCCAGGACTTAGGATTGGCATTCTTCTTGGTTAAAGCCACGATAGGAGCCACAATGGTGGAAAAATGTGGAATAAATTGTCTGTAATAATTGGCGAACCCCAAAAAACGTTGGATAGCACGGAGTCCGGAGGGGCGTGGCCAATCTAAGACGGCAGAGAGTTTATCTGGATCCATTTGTAGTCCCTGGCCAGAGACCAAGTATCCTAGGAAAGGAAGAGATTGACATTCAAACAGACATTTCTCCATTTTGGCATAAAGTTGATTGTCTCGAAGTCTCTGAAGAACCATGCGGACATGCTGGCGGTGTTCTTCTAAGTTGGCAGAAAAAATCAGAATATCGTCCAGATACACAACAACACAGGAATGTAAGAGATCACGAAAAATTTCATTAACAAAGTCTTGGAAGACGGCAGGGGCGTTGCACAGGCCAAAGGGCATGACCAGATACTCAAAGTGTCCATCTCTAGTGTTAAATGCAGTTTTCCATTCGTCCCCCTCCCTGATGCGGATGAGATTATAAGCACCTCTTAAGTCCAGTTTGGTAAAGATGTGGCACCTTGGAGGCGATCAAAGAGTTCAGAGATAAGAGGTAGGGGGTAGCGGTTCTTTACCGTGATTTTATTAAGTCCGCGGTAGTCAATGCAGGGACGTAGGGAGCCATCTTTCTTGGACACAAAGAAAAATCCAGCTCCGGCAGGAGAGGAGGATTTGCGGATAAACCCCTTTTTTAAATTTTCCTAGATGTATTCAGACATAGCAAGAGTCTCTGGGGCAGACAGAGGATAAATTCTGCCCCGGGGTGGAGTAGTGCCCGGAAGGAGGTCAATAGGACAGTCATAAGGCCTGTGAGGAGGTAAAGTCTCAGCTTGTTTTTTGCAAAATACGTCAGCATAGTCCATATAGGCCTTAGGGAGACCGGTTACAGGGGGAACCACAGGGTCACGGCAGGGAGTACTGGGAACCGGTTTAAGGCAGTCTTTGAAACAAGAGGTACCCCAGCTCTTAATCTCCCCTGTGGACCAATCTAGGGTAGGGGAATGGCGTTGAAGCCATGGTAGTCCAAGGAGAATTTCGGAAGTGCAATTGGGGAGGACCAAAAACTCAATTTTTTCGTGATGAGGTCCGATGCACATTAGGAGGGGTTCCGTGCGGTAACGCACGGCACAGTCCAATCTTTCATTGTTAACGCAATTGATGTAGAGGGGTCTGGCGAGACTGGTCACTGGGATGTTGAACCTGTTGATGAGAGAGGCCAAAATAAAGTTTCCTGCAGATCCGGAATCCAAGAAGGCCTTAGTGGAGAAGAAGAAGGTAGAGGCAGATATCCGCACAGGCACAGTAAGACGTGGAGAAGCAGAGTTGACATCAAGGACTGTTTCACCTTTGTGCGGAGTCAGCGTACGTCTTTCCAGGCGGGGAGGACGGATAGGACAATCCTTCAGGAAGTGTTCGGTACCGGCACAGTACAGGCAGAGATTCTCCATGCGGCGTCGTGTCCTCTCTTGAGGTGTCAGGCGAGACCGGTCAACTTGCATAGCCTCCACGGCGGGAGACACAGGAACGGATTGCAGAGGACCAGAGGAGAGAGGAGCCGGGGAGAAAAAACGCCTCGTGCGAACAAAGTCCATATCCTGGCGGAGCTCCTGACGCCTTTCGGAAAAACGCATGTCAATGCGAGTGGCTAGATGAATGAGTTCATGTAGGTTAGCAGGAATTTCTCGTGCGGCCAGAACATCTTTAATGTTACTGGATAGGCCTTTTTTAAAGGTCGCGCTGAGGGCCTCATCATTCCAGGATAATTCGGAAGCAAGAGTACGGAATTGTATGGCGTACTCGCCAACGGAAGAATTACCCTGGACCAGGTTCAGCAGGGCAGTCTCAGCAGAAGAGGCTCGGGCAGGTTCCTCAAAGACACTTTGAATTTCCGAGAAGAAGGAGTGTACGGAGGCAGTGACGGGGTCATTGCGGTCCCAGAGCGGTGTGGCCCATGACAGAGCTTTTCCAGACAGAAGGCTGACTACGAAAGCCACCTTAGACCTTTCAGTAGGAAACTGGTCCGACATCATCTCCAAGTGCAGGGAACATTGTGAAAGAAAGCCACGGCAAAACTTAGAGTCCCCATCAAATTTATCCGGCAAGGATAGTCGTAGGCTGTGTCACGATGCCGGCTGGCAGGTAGTGGATCCTCTGTGCCAGAGAGGGATTGGCGTGGACCGTGCTAGTGGACCGGTTCTAAGCCACTACTGGTTTTCACCAGAGCCCGCCGCAAAGCGGGATGGTCTTGCTGCGGCGGTAGTGACCAGGTCGTATCCACTAGCAACGGCTCACCTCTCTGGCTGCTGAAGATAGGCGCGGTACAAGGGAGTAGGCAAAAGCAAGGTCGGACGTAGCAGAAGGTCGGGGCAGGCAGCAAGGATCGTAGTCAGGGGCAACGGCAGAAGGTCTGGAAACACAGGCAAGGAACACACAAGGAACGCTTTCACTGGCACTAAGGCAACAAGATCCGGCAAGGGAGTGCAGGGGAAGTGAGGTGATATAGGGAAGTGCACAGGTGAACACACTGATTGGAACCACTGCGCCAATCAGCGGCGCAGTGGCCCTTTAAATCGCAGAGACCCGGCGCGCGCGCGCCCTAGGGAGCGGGGCCGCGCGCGCCGGGACAGAACAGACGGAGAGCGAGTCAGGTAGGGGAGCCGGGGTGCGCATCGCGAGCGGGCGCAACCCGCATCGCGAATCGCATCCCGGCTGGCAGCGGAATCGCAGCGCCCCGGGTCAGAGGACGTGACCGGAGCGCTGCCGCGGGGAGAGTGAAGCGAGCGCTCCGGGGAGGAGCGGGGACCCGGAGCGCTCGGCGTAACAGTACCCCCCCCCTTGGGTCTCCCCCTCTTCTTAGAGCCTGAGAACCTGAGGAGCAGACTTTTGTCTAGGATGTTGTCCTCAGGTTCCCAGGATCTCTCTTCAGGACCACAACCCTCCCAGTCCACTAAAAAAAAATTTTTTCCTCTGACCTTTTTGGCAGCTAAAATTTCTTTGACCGAGAAGATGTCCGAGGAGCCGGAAACAGGAGTGGGAGGAACAGATTTGGGAGAAAAACGGTTGAGGATGAGTGGTTTGAGAAGAGAGACGTGAAAGGCATTAGGGATACGAAGAGAGGGAGGAAGAAGAAGTTTATAAGAGACAGGATTAATTTGACACAAAATTTTGAAAGGACCAAGATAGCGTGGTCCCAACTTGTAGCTAGGGACACGGAAGCGGACATATTTAGCGGAGAGCCATACCTTGTCTCCAGGGGAAAAAACGGGGGGAGCTCTTCTTTTCTTATCCGCGAACTTCTTCATGCGTGATGAAGCCTGTAAGAGAGAATTTTGGGTCTCTCTCCATATGATGGAAAGGTCACAAGAAATTTCATCCACAGCGGGCAGACCAGAGGGCAAGGGAGTAGGGAGGGGGGGAAGAGGGTGACGGCCGTACACCACGAAAAATGGGGATTTGGAGGAAGACTCAGAGACCCTGAAGTTATACGAGAATTCGGCCCATGGGAGGAGATCTGTCCAGTCATCCTGGCGGGAGGAAACAAAATGTCGCAAATAATCACCCAAGATCTGGTTAATCCTTTCTACTTGTCCATTGGACTGGGGATGATATGCAGAAGAAAAATTTAATTTAATCTTGAGTTGTTTACAGAGAGCCCTCCAGAATTTAGACACGAATTGGACGCCTCTATCCGAGACAATCTGCGTAGGCAACCCGTGAAGACGAAAAATGTGTACAAAAAATTGTTTAGCCAACTGAGGCGCAGAAGGAAGACCAGGAAGAGGGATGAAATGTGCCATTTTGGAGAATCGATCAACGACCACCCAAATAACAGTGTTGCCACGGGAAGGGGGTAAATCAGTAATAAAATCCATACCAATCAGAGACCAAGGCTGTTCGGGGACAGGCAGAGGATGAAGAAAACCAGCGGGCTTCTGGCGAGGAGTCTTATCCCGGGCACAGATAGTGCAGGCTCGCACAAAGTCCACAACATCCGTCTCCAGAGTCGGCCACCAATAGAAGCGGGAGATGAGTTGCACAGATTTCTTGATACCCGCATGACCTGCGAGATGGGAGGAGTGACCCCATTTGAGGATTCCGAGGCGTTGGCGAGGAGAAACAAAGGTCTTTCCTGGAGGAGTCTGCCTGATGGAGGCAGGAGAAGTGGAGATCAGGCAGTCAGGTGGAATGATGTGTTGCGGAGAGAGTTCAACTTCTGAGGCATCCGAGGAACGAGAGAGAGCATCGGCCCTAATGTTCTTATCGGCAGGACGAAAGTGAATCTCAAAATTAAATCGGGCAAAGAACAGAGACCACCGGGCCTGGCGAGGATTCAGCCGTTGGGCAGACTGGAGGTAGGAGAGGTTCTTGTGGTCGGTGTAGATAATAACAGGAGAACTTGATCCCTCCAGCAGATGCCTCCATTCCTCAAGTGCTAATTTAATGGCTAGAAGCTCTCGATCCCCGATGGAGTAGTTCCTCTCCGCTGGAGAGAAGGTCCTAGAGAAAAAACCACAAGTGACAGCATGCCCGGAAGAATTTTTTTGTAGAAGAACAGCTCCAGCTCCCACTGAGGAGGCATCAACCTCCAATAGGAAGGGTTTGGAAGGGTCAGGTCTGGAGAGGACGGGAGCCGAAGAAAAGGCAGACTTGAGTCGTTTAAAGGCGTCTTCTGCTTGAGGAGGCCAGGACTTGGGATCAGCATTTTTTTTGGTTAAAGCCACGATAGGAGCCACAATGGTAGAAAAATGTGGAATAAATTGCCTGTAATAATTGGCGAACCCCAAAAAGCGTTGGATAGCACGGAGTCCGGAGGGGCGTGGCCAATCTAAGACGGCAGAGAGTTTGTCTGGATCCATCTGTAGTCCCTGGCCAGAGACCAAATATCCTAGAAAAGGAAGAGATTGGCATTCAAACAGACATTTCTCAATTTTGGCATAGAGTTGGTTGTCACGAAGTCTCTGAAGAACCATACGGACATGCTGGCGGTGTTCTTCTAGATTGGCAGAAAAAATTAGGATATCGTCCAGATATACAACAACACAGGAGTATAACAGATCACGAAAAATTTCATTGACAAAGTCTTGGAAGACGGCAGGGGCGTTGCACAGTCCAAAGGGCATGACCAGATACTCAAAGTGTCCATCTCTGGTGTTAAATGCCGTTTTCCACTCGTCCCCCTCTCTGATGCGGATGAGGTTATAGGCGCCTCTTAAGTCCAATTTAGTGAAGATGTGGGCACCTTGGAGGCGATCAAAGAGTTCAGAGATGAGGGGTAAGGGGTAGCGGTTCTTAACCGTGATTTTATTAAGACCGCGGTAGTCAATGCAAGGACGTAGGGAGCCATCTTTTTTGGACACAAAGAAAAATCCGGCTCCGGCAGGAGAGGAGGATTTACGGATAAAGCCCTTCTTTAGATTCTCCTGGACGTATTCGGACATGGCAAGAGTCTCTGGGGCAGAGAGAGGATAAATTCTGCCCCGGGGTGGAGTAGTGCCCGGGAGGAGGTCGATAGGGCAATCATAAGGCCTGTGAGGAGGTAGAGTCTCAGCTTGTTTTTTGCAGAAAACATCCGCGAAGTCCATATAGGCCTTAGGGAGACCGGTTACTGGAGGAACCACAGAGTTACGGCAAGGGTTACTGGGAACCGGTTTTAGACAGTTCTTGGAACAAGAGGACCCCCAACTCTTGATCTCCCCAGTGGACCAATCCAGGGTAGGGGAATGAAGTTGAAGCCAGGGAAGTCCAAGGAGAATTTCCGAGGTGCAATTGGGGAGGACCAAAAGTTCAATCCTCTCATGATGAGATCCGATGCTCATAAGAAGGGGCTCCGTGCGGAAACGTATGGTACAGTCCAATCTTTCATTATTTATACAATTGATGTAGAGGGGTCTGGCGAGACTGGTCACCGGGATGTTGAACCTGTTGACGAGAGAGGCCAAAATAAAATTTCCTGCAGATCCAGAGTCCAAGAAGGCCACTGTAGAGAAGGAGAAGGCAGAGGCAGACATCCGCACAGGCACAGTAAGACGTGGAGAAGCAGAGTAGACATCAAGGACTGTCTCACCCTTGTGCGGAGTCAGCGTACGTCTTTCCAGGCGGGGAGGACGGATAGGACAATCTCTCAGGAAGTGTTCGGTACTAGCACAGTACAGGCAGAGGTTCTCCATACGGCGTCGTGTCCTCTCTTGAGGTGTCAGGCGAGACCGGTCGACCTGCATAGCCTCCACGGCGGGAGGCACAGGAACAGATTGCAGGGGACCAGAGGAGAGAGGAGCTGAGGAGAAGAAACGCCTCGTGCGAACAGAGTCCATATCTTGGCGGAGTTCCTGACGCCTTTCGGAAAAACGCATGTCAATGCGAGTGGCTAGGTGAATAAGTTCATGTAGATTAGCAGGAATTTCTCGTGCGGCCAGAACATCTTTAATGTTGCTGGATAGGCCTTTTTTGAAGGTCGCGCAGAGGGCCTCATTATTCCAGGACAATTCTGAAGCAAGAGTACGGAATTGTACGGCATACTCGCCAACGGAAGAATTACCCTGGACCAGGTTCAACAGGGCAGTCTCAGCAGAAGAGGCTCGGGCAGGTTCCTCAAAGACACTTCGGATTTCCGAGAAGAAGGAGTGTACAGAGGCAGTGACGGGGTCATTGCGGTCCCAGAGCGGTGTGGCCCATGACAGGGCTTTTCCGGACAGAAGGCTGACTACGAAAGCCACCTTAGACCTTTCAGTGGGAAACAGGTCCGACATCATCTCCAGATGCAGGGAACATTGGGAAAGAAAGCCACGGCAAAACTTAGAGTCCCCATCAAATTTATCCGGCAAGGATAAGCGTATCCCAGGAGCGGCCACTCGCTGCGGAGGAGGTGCAGGAGCTGGCGGAGGAGATGACTGCTGAAGCTGTGGTAGTAACTGTTGTAGCATAACGGTCAGTTGAGACAGCTGTTGGCCTTGTTGCGCTATCTGTTGTGACTGCTGGGCGACCACCGTGGTGAGGTCAGCGACAACTGGCAGAGGAACTTCAGCGGGATCCATGGCCGGATCTACTGTCACGATGCCGGCTGGCAGGTAGTGGATCCTCTGTGCCAGAGAGGGATTGGCGTGGACCGTGCTAGTGGACCGGTTCTAAGCCACTACTGGTTTTCACCAGAGCCCGCCGCAAAGCGGGATGGTCTTGCTGCGGCGGTAGTGACCAGGTCGTATCCACTAGCAACGGCTCACCTCTCTGGCTGCTGAAGATAGGCGCGGTACAAGGGAGTAGGCAAAAGCAAGGTCGGACGTAGCAGAAGGTCGGGGCAGGCAGCAAGGATCGTAGTCAGGGGCAACGGCAGAAGGTCTGGAAACACAGGCAAGGAACACACAAGGAACGCTTTCACTGGCACTAAGGCAACAAGATCCGGCAAGGGAGTGCAGGGGAAGTGAGGTGATATAGGGAAGTGCACAGGTGAACACACTGATTGGAACCACTGCGCCAATCAGCGGCGCAGTGGCCCTTTAAATCGCAGAGACCCGGCGCGCGCGCGCCCTAGGGAGCGGGGCCGCGCGCGCCGGGACAGAACAGACGGAGAGCGAGTCAGGTAGGGGAGCCGGGGTGCGCATCGCGAGCGGGCGCAACCCGCATCGCGAATCGCATCCCGGCTGGCAGCGGAATCGCAGCGCCCCGGGTCAGAGGACGTGACCGGAGCGCTGCCGCGGGGAGAGTGAAGCGAGCGCTCCGGGGAGGAGCGGGGACCCGGAGCGCTCGGCGTAACAGGCTGGAAGCGGCCACTCGCTGCGGAGGAGGTGCAGGAGCTGGCGGAGGAGATGATTGCTGAAGCTGTGGTAGTAGCTGCTGTAGCATCTCGCTCAGTTGAGACAGCTGATGGCCTTGTTGCGCTATCTGTTGTGACTGCTGGGCGACCACCATGGTGAGGTCGGCGACAACTGGCAAAGGAACTTCAGCGGGATCCATGGCCGGATCTACTGTCACGATGCCGGCTGGCAGGAGGTGGATCCTCTGTGCCAGAGAGGGATTGGCGTGGACCGTGCTAGTGGACCGGTTCTAAGATACTACTGGTGTTCACCAGAGCCCGCCGCAAAGCGGGATGGTCTTGCTGCGGCGGTAGTAACCAGGTCGTATCCACTAGCAACGGCTCAACCTCTCTGACTGCTGAAGATAGGCGCGGTACAAGGGAGTAGACAAAAGCAAGGTCGGACGTAGCAGAAGGTCGGGGCAGGCAGCAAGGATCGTAGTCAGGGGCAACGGCAGGAGGTCTGGAACACAGGCTAGGAATACACAAGGGAACGCTTTCACTAGGCACAAGGGCAACAAGATCCGGCGAGGGAGTGCAGGGGAAGTGAGGTATACATAGGGAGTGCACAGGTGAAGACACTAATTGGAACCACTGCGCCAATCAGTGGCGCAGTGGCCCTTTAAATCACAGAGACCCGGCGCGCGCGCGCCCTAGGGAGCGGGGCCGCGCGCGCCGGGACAGGACCGAGGGAGAGCGAGTCAGGTACGGAAGCCGGGGTGCGCATCGCGAGCGGGCGCCACCCGCATCGCGAATCGCATCCCGGCTGGAGGCGGTATCGCAGCGCACCCGGTCAGTGGATCTGACCGGGGCGCTGCCATAGCGAGGATGTTGCGAGCGCTCCGGGGAGGAGCGGGGACCCGGAGCGCTCGGCGTAACACATAGGTTCTTTATAAATAATGCCCATGATACACCTTATTCTCCTTTTGAATTTTAAAACAAAATACCTCTGCAGTACACCATGGATTTCTTTCACAGTCTTGGATGGGTTCCCTATACATCAAGCCAGAACTCTGAACATCAAGTACATGTGAATCAATCAATTTTTCAAGAATGTGATTAAGATTTAGTAAAAAGAGCCTGACCAAGAGTCTAATGCAAGTTGCTGTCACATTCCTTTCATCAGTCTGGTTTGTAGGAAAGCACTTAAAGGGGTATTCCAGGATTTTTAGCTGACTGTGCTACAGAGGCTGTAAAGTTAGTGTAGTTCATAATATAGTGTCTGCACCTGTGAATGATGGCTGGTCTTGAAATTCTTATGTTATCTTTGCCCTAATGTTTATTTTTAAAAGCGTACTAAATGAGTGTAGTCCCAGGTTTTCCCAGGTTGCAGAGCAGCTTGTGACATTACATCACTAGTCAGGTGTTAAAAGGGAGCCTGTGTAATCTTCAATGGGTGGAGTGGCCGCTGGATGGGAGTAATTTCCTTCTCCACGGGGCTGCAGGGAATTGATGTGTAGGGAGAAAAGTGAACTCACATTTACAAAATTCTGGGACTTGCAGTTGGAGTCAGGGAACTTCAACAGGAAATAGCCATTTCACAAAAAGATTTAGCCCCAAGAGAAGCACAGATCCTTCCTAAGCATGTCCATTACTGTCTGGCAGGTGAGTACTAAAGTCATCTTATGATTTTTATCTTTGCCTGACGAAGAGCCAAGTATGGGCTTGAAACGCTTGTGTGTGTTGCATCTACAATAAAAGTGAATTTTTTCTTATCCTCATTGCCTTACCTGGAATTACTGGGAGAAGCGCCTATTAGATGTTCCATTTTCCTCATGTTTTGCATGACTGTCTTCGTACTATACCAGTGTGCTATTGTACTTCCCGGGGGAACAGAGTGGCTGCTGACCCAAGGATCCTATGATCACTATGCTCTCAAAGATGTTGTGCTCTGAGTACATCATTGGTAAGGAGCCATCTTTTGCTCTTTTGTCTATTTCTATCTACACGGTCAATGCTAGGAGCGCGCACCTTTTTTTATTTTTTATGTTTTAATAGTACGTTCCTAAGATATAGGAATTTTTCTTTTTGTCTGCAAATCTGCTGCACCTTTCCCTTTATAGGCAAAAGGAAAGTACATTTCTTTGTCTCAAGGGGTGTAAATCTGAGGCTCTGTGGATGTAAATCTCAAGTTTCAGGCAAAAAGTCTATGATTCTGAAAATGTACTTTTTGAGAGATATACACTTACTAATCCCCCATGTGCCTTCTTTGTTTTGCCCTATTGCCTTTGGTTATGACCATCTTAGCACATTCACTGAGATGGTGAGGCATGCTCAGTTTAGCTACATACTGCTCACAGTCTCCACTGTGCATGCAAGCAAGGGAGATTGTGGAAAGTGTGTGCTCTGTTGCATGACAACAGCAGGGTCAGCGTTTAGAGAGGAAATCAGAAAGTGATCAGATCCATGGGGAGAAGACAGTACAGTTCTGTTAAAAAAAATCTTAATCCTTCCAGTACTTATCTGCTGTATACTACAGAGGAAGTTGAGGTGTTGTTTTCTGTCTGACCACAGCACTCTCTGCTGACACCTCTGTCTGTGTCAGGAACTGTCCAGAGCAAGGGAGGTTTGCTATGGGGATTTGATCCTACTCTGGATTGTACCAGACATAGACAGAGGTGTCAGCAGAGAGCACTGTGGTCAGACTGAAAAGAACAACAACAAAGTACTCAACTCCCTCTGGAACATACAGTAGCTGATAAGTACTGGAAGGATTAAGATTTTTTTAATAGAAGTAAAAGTTTACAAATCTGTTTAACTTTCTGGTACCAGTTTATTTAAAACAAAAAAGTTGTTTTCCACCGGAGTACCCATTTAACCCCTTCCCGCTACATGACGTATGCATACAACATGAGCGGGCTCCCGCGATAGAACGCGGGGTCAAGCGCTGAACCCGCGTCATATAGCGTCGGTCCCGGCGGCCATCAATGGCTTATACCCCGGCTTATAAACCCTTCAGACGCGGCGATCAAAGTTGACCACCGCGTCTAAAGTGAAAGTAAACATTGCCGGTTAATTCAGTGGAGCTGTTCGGGACCGCCGCAATAAAATCGCAGTGTCCCGAACAGCTTGCAGGACAGCTGGAGGGTCCCTACCTGCCTCCTCGCTGTCCCCTTTGGGAGCTATAACACTGCAAAAAACAAAAGTGAAAATAAAGTGTTAATAAAGATCATTTAACCCCTTCCATAATAAAAGTTTGAATCACCCCCCTTTTCCCAATTAAAAAAAAAAAACTGTGTAAATAAAAATAAAAATAAACATATGTGGTATCGCCGCGTGTGTAAATATCCAAACTTTAAAAATGTATTGTTCATTAAACCGCACGGTCTATGGCGTACACGTAAAAAAATTCCAAAGTCCAAAATAGCGTATTTTTGGTCACTTTTTATACCATAAAAAAGTGAATAAAAAGCGATCAAAAAGTCCAATCAAAACAAAAATTATACCAATAAAAATGTCAGATCACGACGCAAAAAATGAGCCCTCATACATCCCCATATGCGGAAAAAAAAAAAGTTATAGGGGTCAGAAGAGGAATTTTTAAACGTATACATTTTCCTGCATGTAGTTATGATTTTTTCCAGAAGTACGACAAAATCAAATGTGGTGTCCCGGTACCGTATTGCATACCTTGTATGATGGTCCCCAAAGTCAGAGTTACTACGTTCAGGTAGGGTCCCCCAGGTGGGACAGCCCCTAGTCGCCTCTCTTCCACTCTAATTCTATAATGTTTCTATCTACATATTTAATAATAATAATGCATATTTAATACCACATATAGTATGCTTACCTTGTTAGCGTCGCAGGACCTTCGGTAATGTGACCATGTCAATTCCTCTATGGTATGTTAGAGGACCTTTGGAGGTCCTTGGGTCACATGTTACCCAAAATTCTATGTAAAGGTGATTGAAAAGCAGTATTGGACCAATTAGCTCTAGTCCAGCCCCTGCCCATATAAGGGAGCTGTAGCCAATTATCGCTCTCTTGGGTTGCTGCTCTCGGGATGCTGACTAGCAGGATGGATCTGCGCAACTTTCAAATACATGCTAGGGTAGAAAACCTACCGGCCTCAGCCTAAACTAAACCGTGAGTTCTAAACTAATCCCCGCTAAAGCTAGCGTGACTACTGGACCGCAACTAATTCCCCTAAATCCAGTGGAACAGCGCATATCAGTCTAAGGACTAAATTGCTTAAGGTCCCAACCTTTGTCAATCTCTGAGAGAAATTGCATGTATAGAGACTGTTCTGGTTATGAAGCTTGCATAAAATCTTCAGTAAAGTTCCAACTGTTTTCAGCAGCTCTCCGGTTGTGGACATTCAATTATTCTATACCTCCCTACCGCTCTTGGGCAGGGTGGCGGTAGGACAAGCATTACAGAGGACCCCTCACCCTGGTGTCACGAATAGAAAGGGCTAACCAGACACCCTTTAGTCAGCGCACAGCTACACCCCATATACCCTACTCCCCCAAGCTATCACACAAACCTATATAAGTAGGGTATCATTTTAATCATATGGACCTACAGAATAAAGATAAGGTGTCCATTTTTACCGGAAAATGCACTGCGTAGAAACAGAAGCCAATTTTGTCGCACAATTATGTTTTTCTCCGTTTCGCCGTGGATTTTTGGGTAAAATGACTAATGTAACAGCAAAGTAGAATTGGTGGCGCAAAAAATAAGCCATAAAATGGATTTTAGGTGCAAAACTGAAAGCGTTATGATTTTTAGAGTGTGATGAGGAAAAAATGAAAATGCAAAAATGGAAAATACTCTGCGTCATTAAGGGGTTAAGTATGTTGATTTCAAATATCAAAATGTATAATATATTCTGTAGTCTTCAGACAATGGCCCAGATTTATCAAACTGTGTGAGAGAAAAAGTGGAGTGATTTTCCCACAACAACCAATCATAGCTCAGGTTTCACTTTACTGTGATTGGTTCCTGTTGTATAATCCTGCTATTTTTTTTTCTCACACAGTTTGATAAGTCTGGGCCAGTGTGTTTACATTTTAAAATGTTTTATACTTTGGATTTCTCTATAACTGCTAAAGGATCTAACTAAAGCCAAAAACACTCCTACAAGAGGATTCACCTAATGTCAGCCCTGACCATTGCCATGTCTAAAATTTGGTTATTCCTGACTTTTTATGAAACCGACAAGTGCATTTGTATTCCTTTGCTATGTATCTAAGGTGGGAAGATCAGATTCAAAGACTGTAGGTAGTCAACAGCAGGTCTTTCCAAGTAGCCTGGCCCTGAGGGCAATGGAGTATTCTGTTTGCCTCTGTTGGGTTGGTATGTGCCAGCATATCTTTTCTACAGTATAGGAAAGCTCTGTAGACTGCACTTTCCTATATGCATGGGCATCATGAAATATGGTTTACTTTTTTTAAATTTTATATTGTGTCTATTAACCCCTTAAGGACCAAGTCCATTTTCACCTTAAAGGGGTACTACCGTGCTGACAACTTATCCCCTACCCTTTAGATAGGGGATATGTTGCCTGATCGCGCGGGGTCCCACCGCTGGGGACCCCCGCTATCTCTCACGCAGCACCCCGCTCTCATCAGGCCCCGGAGCGAACATCCGCTCCGGGTCTGATGACGTGGCCGGTGATCGGGACTTCACAGCTCCGCCCCATGTGACATCATGCCCTGCCCCCTCAATGCAAGTCTATGGCAGGGGCGAGACATCTGTCTCGCCCCCTGCCATAGAATTACATTGAGGGGACGGAGTGTGATGTTACAAGGAGCGGAGCGGTGACGTCACGATACTCCAGCCCCGTGATCGGCAGTCATCAGACCCGGAGCAATGTTTGCTCTGGGGCCTGATGAGAGCAGGGTGCGGCGAGACCCTGCGTGATCAGGCAACTTATCCCCTATCCTTTAGATAGGGGATAAGTTGTCAGCATGGTAGTACCCCTTTCAGGACCAGGCCAATTTTATTTTAGCGTCTTTGTTTTTTCCTCCTCGCTTTCTAAAATCCATAACTCTTTAATATTTCCATCTACTGACCCATATAAGGGTTTGTTTTTTGCGTGACCAATTGTGCTTTGTAATGAACCCAAAAAAAAATTTTTTTTTATGGAGGAAATTTAAATGAAAACTAAAATTTTGCAAATTTTGGAGGGTTTTGTTTTCACATTATACACTTTACGGTAAAAATGACATGTGCTCTTTATTCTGTGGGTCAATACAATTAAAATGATACCCATGGCAAGATACTTTTATATTTTTGTACCGCTTAAAAAAATATCTCAAACTTTTTGTACAAAATCAGTAATCTAAAATCGCCCTATTTTGACCACCTATAACTTTTTCATTTTTCCATATATAGGGCAAAATGAGGACTCCTCATTTTTTGTGCCATCACCTGTACTTTTTATCGATACCACATTTGCATATCTAAAACTTTTAGAACATTTTTATAATTTTTTTTTTTATAAAATGTGACAGCATTTTTGCCCTTTTTTTTTTTATTTTTTACGTTTACACCATTCACTGTACAGGATAATTAACATTATATCTTGATAGTTCAGACATTTATGCACGTGGCGATACCAAATATGTTTATAAAAATATTTACGCTTTTTGCGGGTAAAATGGGAAAATCTGACAATTAAATTTTTATTGGGGGAGGGGATTTTTCACTTTTTTTATTTTTTTATTTTTAAATTTTTCTACTTCTTTTTTACACTTTTTATGTGCCCATAGGGGACTATCTATAGCAATCATTTGATTGCTAATACCGTTCAGTGCTATGCATAGGACATAGTACCGATCAGTATTATCGGTGATCTTCTGCTCTGGTCTACTCGATCTCAGACCAGAGCAGAAGACCCCTGGAGACGGCTGGAGCCAGGTGAGGGGGATCTCCGGCCACCATGCTGGATGTTCGGATCACCGCGGCATCTGTATTGATCACGGCATCTGAGGGGTTAATGGCGGAAAGCCGCCCGATCGCGGATGTCGGCCATTACCGGCGGATCTCCAGCTGCTGCTAGCACCCGGAACCTGCTGTGTATGACATTTATGTCCTGTGTATGACCGCGAGCATCGGAACGGTGCTCGCGGTCATACACAGGACATAAATGTACGTCCTGGTGCGGGAAGTACCGCCAAACCAGGACGTACATTTATGTCCGTGGTCGTTAAGGGGTTAATGTATAGTAAGGAACTAGATGGCTTGACATTGGTGTGGATCAGAGGTATACATCAGCAAATCCTTCTGACATAAATCTCTAAATAAACCAGAAGTGTCATGTGAACACAGTCTAATTTAGCTTTTAAAGCCCTTTGACATAGGAACCAATTTGAAAAAAGATAAACAAAAGATAGATGATAAATAGACAGATAGATGATAAAAAGGCAGAAAGATGGATAGATAAAAAGAAATAGAATATTTACAGAGGTACTTAAAAACATGTCCCCTTTCCACGTGATAGGAGATAAGTGTTTAATCATGGAGGTTCTGACCGCTGGGACCATCCACGATCTCCTGTCAGGTGCCCCGTCTCTTCCTATGCATGGAGCAGCCACTGCCTTGTGCATGAAGCTGTGTCGACCACTGCACTAAACGGTGGTCGACATGCCCCCTCCATGCATCTCTATGGGAGAGCTGCATATATAGCGCTAATGTATCTCCAGCATAGAGGTAAATGAAAGAGGCATGGACTTCTTAACCCCTTAAGGACCAATCCCATTTTGGCCTTAAGGACCTGACCAATTTAATTTTTGCATTTTCGTTTTTTCGTCCTCGCCTTCTAAAAATCATAACTCTCTTATACTTCCATCCACAGACCCATATGAGGGCTTTTTTTTTGTGTGTCACCAATTGTACTTTGTAATGACATCATTTATTTTACCATAAAATGTACGGCGCAACCAAACAAATATTATTTATGTGGGAAAATTGAAAAGAAAACCGCAATTTAGCAAATTTTGGAAGGTTTTGTTTTCACGCTGTACACTTTCCGGTAAAAATGACATGTTTGCTTTATTCTGTGGGTCAATACGATTAAAATGATACCCATGTTATATGCTTTTCTATAATGTTTGAAATTGCCCTATTTTGACCACCTATAACTTTCTCATTTTTCTGTATATGGGGAGATATGAGGGCTCATTTTTTGTGCCATGATCTGTAGTTTTTATCAGTACCACTTTTGCTTAGGTTTTACTTTTTATTCATGTTTTATTAATTTTTTGGAATAAAATGTGACAAAAAAGCAGCAATTTTGGACTTTTTAATTTTTTTTACGTTTACGCCGTTCACCGTACGGGATAATTAACAATATATTTTAATAGTTCATACTTTTACATATGCGGTAATACCAAATATGTGTATTAATAATTTTTTTTACGCTTTTTTGGGGGTAAAATGGTGAAAAACGGACGTTTAACTTTTTATTGGGGGAGGGGATTTTTCTAATTTTTTTACTTTTTTATTTAACATTTTTTAAAACTTTTTTTTACACTTTTTATGTCCCCATAGAGGACTATTCATTGCAATCAGTTGATTGCTAATACTGTGCAGTGCTATGTATAGGACACAGCACTGCTCCGTATTATCGGTGATCTGCTTTGGTATGCTCGATCTCAGACCAGAGCAGAAGACCCCGGAAGACGGCCGGAGCAAGGTGAGGGGACCTCCGGCCGCCATGCTGGATGATCGGATCCCCGCGGCAGCGCTGTAGACAATCTGAGCGTCCATTCAAACTACCGCACTGCCGCAGATGCTGTGATCTGTATTGATCACGGCATCGGAGGGTTTAATGGCGGACATCCGTGCAATCGCGGATGTCCGCCATTACGGCGGGTCCCTGGCTGCTGATATTAGCCGTTACCTGCCGGGCATGACGCGAGCACCGCTCCGGTGCTCGCGATCATGTCGGCGCATAAATGTACGTCATGGTGCGCTAAGTACCACGTCACCATGACATACATTTACGTCCATTGTCGTTAAGGGGTTAAAGTGCTGACTGGTTTTATGTCAGCATAGCCAGACACAGCTTGGTGAGACATGCACTAATTTGTAATATACACAATGTGGCTCTAATGTACATGTTTGTTATGGATTATTTATGCTTATATCCTAGAAAAACTCCAGTTTTACTAGATATATTTTGCAGTGTAAACAAGAAACCAAAAATAAAACAAAATTATCTTGCGGTGAATCCAACCTCTAGTAATAGAATTAAAGTTTGCATCATTTGTTATCGCTTTGACAGGAGTCAAGGTAGTTTTGTTAAAAATATAAAAAGGAGGAAAACTGATTAAAAATAAGACAAATACAATCCAGATCAATGCCATTTAGAACAGCAAGAGAGCATGGCAGAAGATTCAGTTACTTATTTGTTGGTTATAGTAATAATAAGGCTAATATCAGAATAGAGTTTTAAAGAGAACATGCAGCATCTTTTTTTTTAACTGGAAAGCGTTTAAAGCATAACTGTACTTTAAGATAACTTTTCAGAATAAGCTGTCGTGTGTGTCCATGTTATTGAATATCTCTCTATAGACAGTCCCTTTGCATAAGTATTCTCACCCATTAGACTTTTTTTTTTTTCTTTTTTTTTTTTTTACATTTTGTCATGGTATAACCACAGATTTAAATTCATTTTGTCATGACTGGGGGTGGACAGGGATAGTGAGGCCTAAGCTGTCCCTATATACAGTCTCTCTGCCTACTTGCCCATCCACCTTGGAGCCGATACCTCCCTGCACTAAAGTGCAGTGGCGTAAAAACAAATAATACACATAGTTGGTCACAGGCCAGAAACAGATAACTACCAGACAACCAGATATACCAGATAGAATATAAACTCACAAACAACGAGTACTAACAAACAGTTCATAAACTGGAATCCAGATAAACGGCAGACATTAGTAAATGAACTAGACTAGGTATGCAACAAGTATACAGCAGAATCTAAGAGATGCAGGGAATGAACGGAAGAGCTGAAAGCTAAACACCAAACTGATCAGGAACAAAGAACACTGTTCACACTGGGGCACATAACAGAAACAAACTGGACACCCCACTCCACAAAAGGAGTAGACAGCATAATAAAGCCAAATAGACTACTAGCCAGCGGGCACACTCCACTGTGGGATCAGGATGCTGACCTAGTTGTCAACAGAAATATAATACATAGAATTGAAAACCGGATGAGCCAGAATTGACTCCAGGATACCAAACAGGAATTATACATATAGAGCACCGGTAACAAGCAAAACTAAGTGTGAACACAGACTAAGCAGAACGGACGTACATAATCCTAAAAACCAACATATGTACATAAAATCAAGCAGACTAAAAGCTATAATATACAGGATAATTAAACCACTTTTAAAACTCAGATAACAACAGATAAATACAAGGTGCATCATGTATTAGTCAGAATAGCATAGCACAAATGCCCAAATAACCAGCACAGACTATAGGAAAGCTCAGGTATAAATAGCCCCACCCGAGGTTACATTAGCTCAGAGCATTAACTATTCCCTATCCAGGGAAAGCTCAGAAAACTGATAATGCATACAAACAAAGTCTGTACAGGGTCTTAAACAGGAAAAAAAACTAACACAAAAACGTACATTACATATTTCATGGATTGGACCAATACAAAATAGTCCATCATTTGGAAGGGGGAGGGGGAATATTGCATGAATTTCAAATGTATTTACAAATAAAATTGTGCAAAGAGTTGGGTGCTTATGTATACATCCCTTTACTACAAAACCACCCTCTATTGCATCCCTTTACTGCAATCCCTTTACTGCAAAAAGTCCCATAATTAGTGAATAGGGTCCACCTTTCTGAAATTTGATAACAGTACAAATACACCTGTTCTTTCAAGGTCTCAGAGTTTGTTAGAGAGCATTACTGAGCAAACAGCAGCATGAAGACCAAGAAGCTCACCAAACAGGTCAGGGATAAAGTGGAGACATGCAAAGTAAGGTTTGGTTGTATAAAAAAAAATCCCAAGATTTCAACATCTCACGGAGCACCATAAAATCCAAAATGAGAAAATGTAAAGATTATGGCCCAACCACAAACCTATCAAACAAGATGTCCACCCAAACTGACCAGCCAGGCAAGAAAAAAAAATTATCAGAGAAGCAAACAAAAGGCCCATGGTAACTCTAGGGGAGCTAGGCCCATGGTAACTCTAGGTTGGAGAATCTGTCCACAAACAATAACACTTAACATGAAGCAAAAACCAGGAGGAGTATTATCAGACAGGAGAGAGCACAGAGGAGTCCTATCAGACAGGAGAGAGCACAGAGGAGTAATATCAGACATGAGAGAGCACAGAGGAGTACCATCAGACAGGAGAGAGCACAGAGGAGTGCTATCAGACAGGAGAGAGCACAGAGGAGTGCTAACAGACAGGAGAGAGCACAGATGAGTACTATCAGACAAGGGAGAGCACAGAGGAGTACTATCAGACAGGAGACAGCAGAGAGGATTTCTATCAGACAGGAGAGAGCACAGAGAAGTACTATCAGATAGGGGAGAGCACAGAGGAGTACTATCAGATAAGAGAGAGTACAGAGGAGTCCTATCAGACAAGAGAAAGCACAGAGGAGTACTATCAGACAGGAGAGAGCACAGGAGTACTATCAGACAGGAGAGAGCACAGAGGAGTCCTATCAGACAGGAGAGAGCACAGAGGAGGAATATCAGACAGGAGAGAGCACAGAGGAGGAATATCAGACAGGAGAGAGCACAGAGGAGTACTATCAGACAGGAGAGAGCACAGAGGAGTCCTATCAGACAGGAGAGAGCACAGAGGAGTACTTTCAGACAGGAGAGAGCACAGAGGAGTGCTAGCCCACCTTCATTTACTGGACTTTGTCCATGTCTGTACTTCAGCTTGGACAAAGCCATGATTTCATAAGCCATGATTTCTATAAAAAGGAAATAACATTTTCTTATGAACTATATAAGAAAAGTTAATGTTTTGCCAAGATGTACAACATATTTGAATCTGGCAGGCCCATTTAACCTCTTCAGGACGCACGGTGTACACCCTGCATCCTGAGTCCTTAAGGAAGCAGGGCATACAGGTATGCCCGTGGGACTTTCCATCCCCAGCGCTAGCTGGTCGTGGACCGGACCGGGATGCCTGCTGAGATAATTCAGCAGGCATCCCGTCACATCACCGAGGGGGGTCCTGAGACCCCCCATGTCGGCTATCGTCGGAAATCACCGGTCAATTCAGACCGGCGATATGCAGCAATTCCGGGTCATACGGGTGTCTGGTGACCCGGAAAGTAAGGGGGATCGGGGATGTCCAAGACACCCCTGATCCCCCTGAAGGGATAGGAGTGAGGTGGCAGGGGTGCCACCTCTCCTATCTCTGCTATTGGTCAGTCAGAATCGACCGACCAATAGCAGATCGGGGCTGGGGGTTAAAGTTCGGTTTCCCCACTCTGCCCACCCACGGTAGTCAGGGAAGAGCGGGGGAACCGTGATATGAGCGGTGGCAACGGTGGAGGTCCCTTAACGAGCGGCGTTTGGCAGCAGGCGGCGATCCTCCAGCTTGTGCAGCGTTATGTCGATACTGCTGCAGGAGGTGAGTAGTTGCCTAGCAACATCTGTGGGGCGACAGTTTGGAGACCACTATGCAGTGTTGCAAAACTATAACTCCCAGCATGCCCAGACAGCTGGAGGGCCACAGTTCGGCGTTCACTGTGTGGTGGTCTCTAAACCATGGCCCGCAGAATCTTGCAAAACTACAACTCGCAGCATGCACGAACAGCAAAAGGCTGTCTTGGCATTCTTGGAGTTGTTGCGTGCCTCCAGCTGTTGCATAACTACAACTCCCAGCATTCCCTTTGGCAATCAGTACATGCTGGGAGTTGTAGTTTTGCAACAGCTGGAGGGACACTGGTTTGAAAATACTGAGTTAGGTAACAGAACCTAACTCAAGATTTTCCAACAAGTGTGCCTCCAGCTGTTGCAAAAGTACAACTCCCAGCATGCACGGTTTGCCCCCCATGTGAATGTACAGGGTACATTCACACAGGCGGGTTCACAGTAAGTTTCCTGCTTCAAGTTTGAGCTGTGGCAAATTTTCCGCCGCAGCTCAAACTACTAGCGGGAAACTCACCATAAACTCGCCTGTGTGACTGTACCCTAACACAATACACTACACTAACACAAAATAAAGGGTAAAACACTACATATACAGCCCTTACACTGTCCCCCTAAATAAAAATGAAAAACGTATCGTACAGCAGCGTTTTAAAAAACGGAGCCTCCAGCTGTTGCAAAACTATAACTCTCAGCATTTCCGGACAGCCATTGACTGTCCAGGCATGCTGAGAGTTTAGCAACAGCTGGAGTCACCCTGTTTGGGAATCACTGGCGCAGAATATTTTTGATAGCGGATCCAATTGTAACGCTTGCATCCGAGTCCACCCCTATACAAATCCCTAATTCAGGCCTCAAATGCGCATGGCGCTCTCTCACTTCAGGGCCCTATCGTATATATATAGAAAACAGTTTAGCCACATATGGGGTATTTCCGTACTCGGGAGCAATTGCTTTACAAATTTTGGGGAGAATTTTCTCCTTTTACCCAATATGAATAGTGTTGCTCGCGAATATTTGCAACACGAATTTTATTTGCGAATATCACATATTCGCGAATTCGCGAATATTCGCGAATATAGCACTATATATTCGTAATTACGAATATTCGTTTTTTTTTTTTTTTTTTTTTCCACAGTACACATCACAATGATCACCTCTCTCTGCTTCCAGCTTGTGTGGTGTAAAGAAGGCTCTAATACTACTGTGTGAGACAGGTGAGCTAATTTTCGCACATGCAAATTTTCGCTTATGCTAATTTTTGTATATGTAAATTTTCGCATATGATAATTTTCGCATACGTGAATTTGCGAATATGCGAAAATAAAACGAGAATATTACGAATATGTGAATATTCGCGAATATATGACGAATATTAATCCATATATTCACGAATATTCGCGAATTCGAATATGGCCTATGCCGCTCAACACTACATATGAAAAGGAAAAGTTGGAGTCCACACCAACATGTTAGTGTAAAAAATTTAAAATTTTTACACTAACATGCTGGTGTTGCCCCATACTTTTCATTTTCACAAGAGACATTTCTAAAAACACATAAAAGGCACAAAACACACAGGACAAAAAAAGAGAATTCCTACAGGTAAAGTGGCAGAAACTACTGGGTGGAGGAAGGATAGTTTTCCTCCCGGGATGTCAGTTTATATAATCCAATAAAGTGCAGTGCAAATCGTAAGGACAGAAGGCCAATGCGCGTCTCCTGGAGCCGGAAGTCGCGGCGCGGGCGCGCGAGGCGTCCACAGGTGGAGGTGATAGAGGAGAGATACAGACTCCTATATAACAGGTATAGTCCCCTTATTTTAACACCGAGTCCCTGTGATCAAGCGGAACGTGAAACGCGCATTAGGGAAACTGTCTGTGTGACCTGCAGGTAACTTGTGCAGCTCTGGGGGGACCTCTTTTGGCTACAGGAGGGGGTATGGTTCATTTTTTCAGTACTTACATATATTTTCTGACTGTTTTGTTAACAGGCACGGATATTCTTGGGCTATTTAAGGTTTGTGCAATAGGATCCGGTTACTTGATATATGCACTTTGTTGTGTGTTTACATACATTATAGCACCTTTTTACTGCCGGGATCTTTTGTTGCAATTTTCTACCCTGTGAGAGCATTGGCCTTCTGTCCTTATGATTTACACTGCACTTTATTGGATTATATAAACTGACATCTCGGGAGGAAAACTATCCTTCCTCCACCCAGTAGTTTCTGCCACTTTACCTGTAGGAATTCTCTTTTTTTGTCCTGTGTGTTTTGTGCCTTTTATGTGTTTTCAGAAATGTCTTTCTGTAATCTCAATAAAATATATATTTGATTATGATTTTTGTCTCAGTCTACCATTTGCTTTTGTAGGAGATATGTATTGATATAGGTAGCATATACCATTTATTGGCGAGTGTCTTATAGGATTATATTTTCACAAGAGGTAAAAGGAAAAAAAGACCCCCAAAATTTGTGCAATTTCACCTGAGTAAGGAAACACCCCATATGTGGACATAAAATGCTCTGCGGGCGCACAACAAGGCTCAGGATTGAGAGCACACTATGTACATTTGAGGCCTAAATTGGCAATTTGCACAGGGGTGGCTGATTTTACAGCAGTTCTGACATAAACCCCAAAAAATAAATACCCACGTGTTACACCATTTTGGAAACTACCCCTCACGTAACGTAACAAGGGATATACAGTACAATTGTCTTTACTTCATTTTTTTTATCAAGTTCACCAGCAACATCATTCTCCAGCAAGCCAAGTATTAGTGAAAAGGGGCTACATATTATTTACAATGTTCCTTGTAGTTTCCATGAGTCGACAAATATCATTATAGCTCTTCAGGAATATGAACTGAAGACTTGTGTAGCTGTTGAAAGAAGAACAAAACCTGTAATTCTAAATGCAGATTATTAAAGCGCAACTGTCCTGAAATTCTGGTGCAATAACCTGCACACAGCCTTTGTACTGTGTGCAGGTGGTGGGTATAGCAATGTTTTTACCTGAAATTTGGCGGCTTTCATGACTGCAAAAAAGGCTTTTATTCAAAGCCACTGACGGTCGGATAGGCGTGGTGCTAGGTACGCGATGCCCCGCTGCCGCCACGCCCACCCCCACGCCTACCCCGCATGTCCGCACTGGGACCTCTGTGTGATTGACACACAGGTCCCCTTCAGCTAATCTACCCTGCGCGCCTCTGTGTGTCATCCAGCAAGCACTCGCTCCTGCCGCCGTCTTTGGCTGGGTTCACACCACGTTTTTCAAATGCGGTTACCGTATACGGTTTTCCGCTAAAAAACGTATGGCAAAAACCGTATGCAACCTTATACAACCGTATGACTCCAAATTAAAACGAATACGGTTTTTCCCCGTACGGTTCTATCCGTTTGTATCAGTTTTTGCCAACGGTTTTGCTATTTTGTTGGAATTAGTTTTCCAGCAATTTAATGAAAGTTACTATTGAAATTCCAATCTGCGCATGTGTCAACTCCAAAAACGGATTAGAAAAACCGTGTGCAACTGTATTCTGAAATTCTGTGTACGGTTCTCATAGACAAAAATGTTAAAAGAACCGCATTCGGTTCGCATACGGTTTTCCAACCGGAGGCAAAAACGTGGTCGACAGCATTTTTGCCTACGGTTGAAAAATCTGCAAAACCGTATCCGAGGCAAAACGGATGCAACCGTACACAACATTTGGAATACGGTTTACAATGCATTCTCTATGCATACGGTTTCGGATACGGTCATATACGTTTTTTTGCGGAAAACCGTATATGGTTACCGTATTTGAAAAACGTGGTGTGAACCCAGCCTTCCTCCTCAGTGCGCCTGCACAGAGCAGCGCGCAATCAGGTTAGTTCTCGATACTAGGTGCAGAGAGGAAGCGTGCTCTCTGCACCTAGCACTGCGCAGGCACACTGAGGAGGAAGATGGGGGCGGGAGTGAGCACTTGCTGGATGACACGCATGTGCTGGGACCTGTGTGTCAATCACACAGAGGTTCCAGCGCGGACATACGGGGTAGGCGTGGGGGTGGGCGTGGCGGGGGCATCGCGTACCTCGCGCCACGCCTATCCGACCGTCAGTGGCTTTGAATAAAAGCCTTTTTTGCAGTCATGAAAGCCTGCAAATTTCCGGTAAAAATATTGCTATACCCACCACCTGCACACAGTACAAAGGTTATTGCACCAAAATTTCATGACAGTTGCGCTTTAAAGGAAAACTCTAGCCAAAACTAACATATTCCCTATGCACAAGAAGGGGGACGGTAGAAGGTGCCCTCAATTAATTTTTGTGGCAGTGCTGGAGATGCCCAAGTGCTGTACTTGGGTCTCTCCGATGCTCCCATAAAAATGAATAGAGCGAGTGCCGTCTGCAGCACACGCTCCTCACTGAAAGCTGGGTCCCATTCCGGAGATCGCGGGGAGTCCCAGCAGTCGGACACCCCTGCGATCAGATACTTATGCCCTATCCTGTGGATAGGGGGTAAATAGGTTTTGACTGGAGTTCTCCTTTAATGGAGGTCAGCTTGTGGACATTTCAGGACAACTACAGAAAATGTTTTTCTTTTTGGTATACTAAAATGTTTTGGCATAAATAATTTCCTTCTTTCATGGGTTGTATCTGATATTGCAGCTAGATTAAATAGGATTGAGCGGCAACTCCAGACACTACTTGTGTTGCTATTTTCAAGAGAGAAGCCAAGTTTTTCAAATTCGGTACAAATGTTTATCCTGTTGTATGGAAAAATCACTGCGACAACCAGAAATATAAGCTGTGACATGTGCACTCTGCCTTTTAAAGGGGTACTCTGGCGGAAAGATTAAGAATTTTTAATAGAAGTAATTTAAAAATCTGTTTATGTTTTCTGGCACCAATTGATAAAAAAAAAAAAAAAAAAAAGTTTTTCAAGGCAGTACCTACCTGTTCTGTCTGTGTCAGGAACTGTCCAGATCAGAATTGGTTTGCTATGGGCCTTTGCTACTACTCTGGACAGTTCCTGGCGCAGACGGACAGAGATGGTAGAAAGCACTGTGGTCCAACTGGAAAGAACTGCACAACTTTCTCTGTAGTATACAGCAGCTGATAAGTACTGTAAGGATTAAGAGACATATTTTAGCAGTATGGACCCTGAGATTTCTTTGTGTTCTATTTCATATCCATTGTATGTATGTGTGCACGAAGCTTTGACTAGAAGCCCATTGCAATAAATACTCTGCTTTGTCTATGGTGCCCAATTGGTAAACTGTTTACCTGTATTTCTTTTTCATATTGCCATGGTATACATTTGGCATAAAGCACCATCTGCAGAATAAGAGAAAGCAAACATCTTTCATACGAACAACCTTTTGCTCAAATATTGTGTATTGTATTTTATTCTGTATGTGATAAGTTACTCTTGAGAACATTTTGTATATACAATATTTGTAAATAAACACAGCATATTTTGAGTGGTCAATTAAATACATCATGATGAACACCAGGCTCTCCACAAGAGAGATGTTACAAGATGTGAAATAAATGCAAATATTTAAGCCAAGATACACTATTGTAATATACTGTAAGTACATTTTATAGAAAACAAATCATTCCTTCAACCAATTACTGTAGAGCAGTCGTATGCAGTAGATGAGGAAAGAAGGAACTAGCCAAGCCATTTAATGGAGTCCTGCTGTGGTGGTTTTCACATGAACGCAGGCATACACCACTACCACACGTAGAATAAAGCTTGCTCTGTAGGCGAAATAATACGTGCGGGCAATTCTAAAAACACATAAATAAAGGGAAAAACCCCAACATAATATAGATTTTTTTGTATAAATATTTTTTTCGGGTCAATGTTGAATGACTTGTAAAATGAACACTCTTTTATACCAAGAGAATAATGGGATAGGATTCTACATGGGTGGGATGCAGCCAGATTCCTGGAACTGGCTGTTTACCGTATTTTTCGCCGTATAAGACGCACTTTTTCTTCCCAAAATTGGGGGGGGAAAAGTTGGTGCGTCTTATACGGTTAATACACCCCTATCGCGGCGGTCCCTGTGGCCATCAACGGCTGGGACCAGCGGCTAATACAGGACATCACCGATCGCGTTGATGCCCTGTATTAACCCTTCAGTCACGGCGATCAAAGCTGACCGCTGCGTCTGAAGGGAAAGTGACACTAACCCGGCTGTTTAGTCGGGCTGTTCGGGACCGCCGCGATTTCACCGCGGCGGTCCCAAACAGCCCGACTGAATAGCCGGGTTAGTGCTTACAGGACACCGGTAGGGACCTTACCTGCCTCCTCGGTGTCTTCTCCGTTCAGGGATCCCCTGTATGGCCGGCGCTCTCCTTCCTCGTCATCACGTCGTCGCGTACGTGCGTCGGCGTGCGTAACGACGTGATGGCGGCGACGGAGAGCGAGGATACCCGGCCGGCAGCAGAGACGTTCCGGAGCGACGGGGACACGGCGACAGCGATGGAGCGACATCCAGGGCAGCGGTGACGGGTCCGGAGCGGTGGGGACACGTGAGTATTACCTCCTATACCAGTGGTCTTCAATCTGCGGACCTCCAGATGTTGCAATATTACAACTCCCAGCATGCCCAGACAGCCAACGGCTGTCCGGGCATGCTGGGAGTTGTAGTTTTGCAACATCTGGGGATCCGCAGGTTGAAGACCACTATTGGGTTCAAAATCTTTATTTTTTTAGATTTTGCACCTATAAATTGGGTGCGTCTTATACGCCGGTGCGTCCTATAGGGCGAAAAATATGGTAAATATCAGTGTGTGGATCCATTATATTTATGGTCTATTCACACGTACAGTATTCTTGGCAGATTTGATGCATAGGATTTTCTGCTGCAGATTTCAATGTAAACTGAATGACAGCACAAGGCTTAAAATCCTATGCATCAAATCTGTGCAGAATACTGTATATGTGAATAGACCCTCAAGGGGAACAGTGTAGAGAATATGCTACAAAAGCAAGAAGCCAGAGATTTTGGATGGCAAACTCTGCACAGATAAAGTATGGCAGAAGTGGTCATGGCGGTCAGAACACATAACCTATAAGTCACTAATTTTAATAGTTTATTCTGCCTCTGATTGATCAGTACTGTAGTCACTCACGTGTCCTGCAGCAGGGTGGTGGAGGGGGCATTCTTTTTTTTTTTTTTTATGAAACCACAACCCACAGCATACCTTTACAGTGATGAAAATCATGTGTAGTTGTAAGTGGTATAAAGAAGGGGCAATCTAACTTTGGAATTTATCTCTGTATAAGTTGGTTCTGGTTCTGTATATATAATAGCTTCTATAAAAAAAATCTTAATCCTTCCAGTACTTATTAGCTGCTGTTATGGCCCTCAGGAAGTTCTTTTCTTTTTGAATTTCCTTTCTGAGAGAGAAGAAGCAAATCCCCATAGAAAACCTATCCTGCTCTGGACAGTTCCTAAAATGGACAGAGGTGTCAGCAGAGAGCTAGGTGGTCAGGCAGGAAGGAAATTCAAAAAGAAAAGAACTTCCTGTGGATCAAAACAGCAGCTGATAAGTACTGGAAGGATTAAGATTTTTGAATAGGAGTAGTTTACAAATCTGTTTGACTTTCCGGCACCAGTTGAATAAAAAAAAATAAATAAATAAAAGTTTTCCAGTGGAGTACCCCTTCAATGTTATGAGATTGTTTTTGGTACATTTTTCCTGATCCGGGTACTAAAAAAGATATTTTAAGAGTGGTTCAGGTACCCATAGTAACCAATCAGTATTCTTCCCCTAAACATGGAGGCCATACATGAGGGGAGTCTGTGAGATCCCCCAGCACATATGGCCTACATGCTTAGGGGAAGAAGACATGAATATTTATGGAGAGGGGTTACCAAGAAAGAAGCATGCCAGCTGGACAATGCACATCAAGATTTGGGAACTCCTCAACTTAACAAAACAACTCAATGTTATAATTAAATTTTCCTTAACATCTCTGGAATGGGGCACAGAATAGAAACAAGGTCGTACATTTACATCGATTGTCGTTAAGGTGGCTAAACATGTGGTATTGCTACAAAAGGAAATGTCTGAACTATTAAAATATAATGTTATGAAACCGCATGGTCAATGGCATTAATGAAAATTGAAAAAATCAAAAAGTCCCATCTAAACAAAAATGGTGGCGATAAAATCTACAGATCACGATGCAAAAAAAGAGCCTGTGTACATCCCTTTATATAGAAAAATAAAAAAGAGTAAAAGGGGCCAGAAAAGGACAATTTTGAGCATATTAATTTTCTTACAAAAAGTAGTAAAATAAAACAGAGCCTATATAAATTGGGTATCATTGTAATTGTATGGACCTACAGAGTATAGCTAGCATGTAATTTGTACCAAAAAGTGCATTATGTAGAAGCAGAAGACACCAAAATTTGCTGAATTATATATTTTTTTCGACCTACAAATTATGTATTTATATATTGGGGAGTATGGGGCCTACAGCTATATATTGGTGCACAAAGGGGCCTATAACTATATATGGGGCACAGAGTGGCCAACAACTATATACATGGGCACTATTACTGTGGGGCAATACAAATGGGTTTGTAAACAGGTGAGCATTGTGCTGGAGAAAGGAGCCTAAAAAGGTTTGGCAGGCTCTGTGGAAACTAGTCATGGCCCGGAAAAGTCATTATGATGGTCTTAGCCGGATAGAGAAGAAAAGGAAAAGTGACTCCTCCGAACAGAGAAGACATCCCCTGTGATTGACTCAGAGAAGACACCCCCTGTGACTGACTTAGAGAAGACGCCCCCTGTGAGTCTATAATATCATGCTGTATTCTGCCTGATTGTGTCCCATCAGCGCTGGAGTCACTTGTACATTCTGCAGTTATGTTTAGTGAAATGTGGTGGCCCAGTACAGGAGGTGTTACCCTGTACCCTTGCTGCCCTGTCTGGTAGCCTCCCTTCAGTGTCCCCTGGGCCCCTTGTAAGTAAGCTACAGTCATAGCATTGTCAGTCAAGTCAAGTCAGTCCCTGTCAGCAACTGTCAAGTCAG
The DNA here is from genome assembly GCF_029499605.1 of Hyla sarda. NCBI lineage: Eukaryota > Metazoa > Chordata > Amphibia > Anura > Hylidae > Hyla > Hyla sarda. The sequence continues at coordinate 370,804,938 of NC_079189.1, read as the reverse complement.
CATGACCTGCATTAAATTGTCCAGTCCTACTAAAAGTCCCAGCAAGCCCTTAAGGTCTCTGAGTCACTGGTCACCTCCGTGGGCCCTGACTGAACTGTATAAACTTTACCATCTGTCTACCCTCATCAAAGCTACTGTTATCCATAACTTGGCATCGGAGTCATTATCACCCCCGTGCCTAGCCCAGGATCTAACGGTATACCTTTGGGTGGTATTGAGGATAAACCACGCCCTGGCGTCACATATACAAGAGGTTAATTCCATCTGCCCCTAGGGTAACAACATCTGCCCTCATCACACCCCGTTACCACAACTTTTGGCATCACAAACAGGATATGGGTGTGCGCCTTGTGCCACAAGTCCTCCCTCAGTCCGAACGGTGTCCAGAATTGTCAGAAAATTGAATGCCGATGTGAATAAAGTTTGCGCCAGAAAGTGTATGGGACTTTGTCAGTGGAAAGTGTTTTACCAAAGGCGCTTGTGAAATAGAGGGGGAGGTGAAGAAAAGACTGTTGTCTGCTATTGAGAATAACCCTGAAGTCGTGAACACTATGTGCAAAATCCGTACTGAAGCAATGTTACGTGCCAAGATGTCTGCCGCCATACCTGAAAGGTTTAATCTGTTGGAAGAAAAGCATGTGAAAGGATCCCGCCAGAGAGTCGAAGAGACTAACTGTATTTTGTGCGGAAGCATTGTTGTGTTACAGGTTATGCAATGTTCAAGAAGAAGTGCCTGACGAACTTGTCAAGAAGTTTATTTGTAACCATATGCGTAAGTGTACGTACCTGGCTTATAGCCGTGACCCTTTACTGAGAACTCAAAATTTACCAGAACTGTGGGCGCGGTACTCTCCATATATATTTAGAACAATATATTTTGTCTATATTTTTGCACAGATGAATGCACACGTTACTGTACTATATTGTTTATGGAGTGTTGTAATAAAATGTGTATGACATGTATATACGGCGTTGTCTAAGATGTCTCCTTGTGTTTATGATGATTTATCTAGAAGGTATCCTGCCAGGTTAGGAGAAACTTAACTACCTCACGACCATGACAAATTCCCGCAAGGTACAAAGATTAGCTCCCAATATAATGTGTAAAGTTATGTACCACATATGCACATAAGTCCACATACATGTAAATATCTAAGTTAGGATTGTAACATCATTCGTAGTCCCAGTCCACAAGTCTTCAATGTATGCATATATATGTCTAATGTTTTCTCTCCTTGCCACGTGTACAGGGTACTCTACTGGCCAAAGGGTTCCCCTGAGATTTAGGTAAAACACAAATAGAGACAGTATAACATGTAAAAGTAACACTGTTGTATAGAATAGCGATGAACTGTATATGCCATATTCGAATTCGCAATATTTAGTGAATATATGGACGAATATTCGCGAAATTTGCATATTCAATATATTTGCGGTTATTTTTAATAGAGGTGAATAGTGATTAATCCTTGTAACTAATTTGCCTTCTCTTTTTCTTTATTTTAGTTCACATGCCTTCCGGGTACCTGCCTTGATGCTATTCCGCTCCACAAGCTCTATTTTGCTCTACATAAACTTCATTTTACTCTTCACTTGATCCACATACCTCTGAGGAGACAGCATATGATCATACAGCAACAACTACTCTTCATCCTTTTCTCTTTGGGTAATTGACATAGCTCTTACTCCATATACTTACCTTTATGTATCGTCTTCCTTACATATGGACCTACTAGCTGATCATCTATACTCCAGAATGATTGTTCTCTGCATGAGGGGCGAATTGGATATAGGTCCAAAGATAGCGTGGGCCACAGGGACAGAACAACAGTAGATTACCCTATACGCTTGGGGGTATTGATACTAGTCTGGTGCGGAGATAGTCCATGTCCATGGACAATACTCATAAGACACTCCCTGAATGCAGGACCCGATACGCTTAGGACTCTATAATCTGTGCCCAAAGATGAATGTTCTTGCATGATGGAGTTATTTGGATTATTCTAACACTTTATACTTTCCTATTTTCCAGCTGTTACTCCTACAGGCCATCACTATACAGATATTGGTCCATACACACCGATGAAAAGGTCCATGCACGCTGATGGCAAAATGGCGTCGGTTCATACACACCGGTAAATTCATAGATATGTGTCTGGAGAGCGGAGCCGGCTCATGTACGCCGACTGGAGTCAGTCATTACCCTTCTTTCATACTTTTTACCATTACAGTTTGCTGCTACACCTGTCGGTTTCCAAGGGCAACCACGAGATAGCAAAGTGGACCATCAGTTATCTGCATAGAACCTCTGAGTATCAGGGACTGCAATTGACTACTTGTTTCTTTCATCATGCTGTTCCTACTATTTCCTACTTGGATCCAATGTGCTGTCCCCAGGAGTTACTACATCCTTTTCCTATATATCTGACCTGGACGCTTATACAGTATGGGACAAGATACATGGTCTGTCTACTATTCGATTATGTGGACATTGTCTGTATCCCGGTGCTACTATGCGCATGAGCATTCTTTACTGACACACAGGAACCTTCTGAGCATGCGCCAGCCACGGCACGATCCGGAGTCGGGTTACCATGAATGCGAGGACGCGCTCCTGGTACCCTGTTCTCCCCTGACCCGGAAGTACTTCTCCTCCATCGCGATGCACACTACACACACGGCGTCTGGCATGCGGAATCAGGAAGCATTGCGGCGGGACCCCGGAAGGCTTTCACAGCTATGCACGTAATTATTGATTACTATGACTGCACTATTTTTATGTATCATGAAAAACATATTTGTTTAGATACTGGATTTTATTAGATGTCTGTATACTAAATGAGCACTATGTACATGATGATCTGCATTCTTGATTGCACAGTTTACATTGATCTCCTTTACATATGCAAATCATGTATTACCTATGTCACATGACTTGGTGGGCGGTCTATAAATACCCACCTGTATCACTATGATTCACTTGAAAAAGCCAGTGTGAGGCTGGCGAAACGTTGTCTATGCACATGATGGAATAAAACCACCTTTATTTGCTTCCTGTGGAGTGCTGCATTATATTTGCTATTGTCTGGATTAAGGAACCGGCAGACCCAGGTTCCAGCTATGCGGGCACCCCGAATTTCATCTATACTCTGGATTGTGGTTGTGCCGTTTTTATTTGCTTTGTATCTATCTATATTATCTATCTATCTATCCATCTATCCATCTATTTCCTAATATTCTTTAGTGACTATATTCGCGAATATGAGGATATTCGCGAATATTCACATATTCTCATACGCTCTCAAGACTAATACAGTAAATAGTATAGGAGCCTCCTTTAGACCACAAGCTGGAAGCAGGGAGGGATAAGATCACTGTGATGTGTTTTGTGGTAAAAAAAAATGATGAATATTCGTAAATATATATATATAATTTGAATTCAGGTAGAAGGAAGACATGGTCGCACATCTAAAATCTTGTATAATGATCTAATTGCTTCTCAGCATAATTTCAAAAACCAACAGGTTGTTAGTATACGTTTTGATCAAAAAGTACAAAGACCACTCTCCACGTCAAGGCCACCTATTTAGAGTGGGTCCCTAACGTCCCTAGCATAAAATGGTGTAGCTCTGGGCGTCGACCACCACTGCCGCGACACCAGTGCCCACAGGGGGAACGACCCACTGGCAGAGCGGCCCAATGCCACTCAAACCAGTCTATGGGTCGCACCTCCCCACAGACACGGCGCCACAGCAGCAATAGATGCCGCACAGCACCACACCAGTGTGAACGGGGTGCTACAGCTCACTTACCATGCTCTCCTAGTCAGACTGGGAGGCTGCTAGGAAAGAAATGGCCCATGTGTAGCTAACTACTACTTATATATATGGTTGGGCTGAGGGGGTGGGGAAGAGTGCAGACACATGTTCAAAAAAAAAAAAAAGAGGGGATAGAAAACACAATGTGAATTCAGGTAGAAGAAAGACATGGTCGCACATCTACAATCTTGTATAATGATCTAATTGCTTCTCAGCATAATGTCAGAAACTAACAGGTTGTTAGTATACGTTTTGATCAAAAAGTACAAAGCCCACTCGCCACGTCAAGGCCACCTATTTAGAGTGGGTCCCTAGCATAAAATGGTGTAGCATTAGGCGGCGACCACCACTGCCGCGACACCAGTGCCCACAGGGGGAACGACCCACTGGCAGAGCGGCCCCAATGCCACTCAAACCAGTCTATGGGTCGCACCTCCCCACAGACATGGCACCACGGCACTACTACTTTTATAGGGTTGGGCTGAGGGGGTGGGGAAGAGTTCAGACACATGTTCAAAAAAAAAAACACATGTTTTTTTTGAACATGTGTCTGAACTCTTCCCCACCCCCTCAGCCCAACCATATATATAAGTAGTAGTTAGCTACACATGGCACCACGGCACTACTACTTTTATAGGGTTGGGCTGAGGGGGTGGGGAAGAGTTCAGACACATGTTCAAAAAAAAAAACACATGTTTTTTTGAACATGTGTCTGAACTCTTCCCCACCCCCTCAGCCCAACCATATATATAAGTAGTAGTTAGCTACACATGGGCCATTTCTTTCCTAGCAGCCTCCCAGTCTGACTAGGAGAGCATGGTAAGTGAGCTGTAGCACCCTGTTCACACTGGTGTGGTGCTGTGCGGCATCTGTTGCTGCCCTGGTGCCGTGTCTGTGGGAAGGTGCGACCCATAGACTGGTTTGAGTGGCATTGGGGCCGCTCTGCCAGTGGGTCGTTCCCCCTGTGGGCACTGGTGTCACGGCGGTGGTGGTTGCCGCCCAGTGCTACACCATTTTATGCTAGGGACGTTAGGGACCCACTCTAAATAGGTGGCCTTGACATGGCGAGTGGGCTTTGTACTTTTTGATCAAAAGGTATACTAACAACCTGTTACTTTCTGACTTTATGCTGAGAAGCAATTAGATCATTATACAAGATTGTAGATGTGCGACCATGTCTTTCTTCTACCTGAATTCACATTGTGTTTTCTATCCAATCTTTTTTGTTTTTTTGTTTGAACATGTGTCTGCACTCTTCCCCACCCCCTCAGCCCAACCCTATATAAGTAGTAGTTAGCTACACATGGGCCATTTCTTTCCTAGCAGCCTCCCAGTCTGACTGGGAGAGCATGGTAAGTGAGCTGTAGCACCCTGTTCACACTGGTGTGGTGCTGTGCGGCATCTGTTGCTGCCATGCTGCCGTGTCTGTGGGGAGGTGCGACCAATAGACTGGTTTGAGTGGCATTGGGGCCGCTCTGCCAGTGGGTCGTTCCCCCTGTGGACACTGGTGTCGCGGCGGTGGTGGTCGCCGCCCAGTGCTACACCATTTTATGCTAGGGACGTTAGGGACCCACTCTAAATAGGTGGCCTTGACGTGGCGAGTGGGCTTTGTACTTTTTGATCAAAACGTATACTAATAACTTGTTAGTTTATGACATTATGCTGAGAAGCAATTAGATCATTATACAAGATTGTAGATGTGCGACCATGTCTTTCTTCTACCTGAATTCACATTATATATATATATATATATATATATATATACACACAAATACACAATATATATTTATATATATATATATATATATATATATATATATATATATATATATATATTATAGTGCTATATTCGCCATATTCGCGAATATGCGAAATTCGCAATGAATATTTGAATTGTGAATATTCACGCTCAACACTAGTATAGAATAACAATGTATGTTGAGTTCTGGGGAGAAGTGTTGAGAACCGAAGGGCCCCAGCAGCCAAGGCATTGGGAACTTGTGTGTATTGGTGTCTTAAATGTGTTACTAAAGCAGTTACAAGGTCTGTTTTCCTCACATGTTTATTGCCCTAAAATATAGGAACCTGTATGGAGATTTACAAGTGCTACATGAACTCGCTCCTGTTTTGTTTTTCATAACCAGACCTGTGAAGGACATTTGGCATAATGCCCCAGGAACTGTCACTAGGCCCCCAATGGCCACTTTGGTCATCCGCCCTCCAGGACTGTGCATCGAGAACGACTGTATTTAAGAGGGAGAGTTTGTGGTGGCCCAGTATGGGAGGTGTTACCCCGTACCCTTGCTGCCCTGTCCAGCAGCCTCCCTTCAGTGTCCCCTGGGCCCCTAGCACTAGTCCCCCCCCCCCCTGGATATATGTTATGCTATTATAATTTATATTATGTGTTGTTGCTTTAAGAAATGTACCATGTGAGATTGTTACCCAGGAGGTACCAGTGACCAGGTGATCCTAGGAGTGACCTATGGACTCCCTGCTAGTCTCCCCCATATAAGCTCTGTGAGGAGATTGCTTCCTCTTTTTGAGCTCTGCTTTTTCTGCTAAGCTGAGGTCAAGTCAAGTCCTAGTGTGTGTGTGTGTCCAGAGTCATTGGATACCTCAAGTAAAGTCTGCAGCCACAGTCAATTGCAAGTAAGCTACAGTCATAGCTTTGTCAGTCGTCAGTCAAGTCAAGTCAGTCCCTGTTAGCAACTGTCAAGTCACTATGGCCTGCATTACATTGTCCAGTCCTATTACAAGTCCCAGCAAGCCCTTAAAGTGTACCTGTCATAGTGCAAAAAAAAGAAAAAAAAAGGATGTGTTACTCAGGACCCAATCCTGATCATGTGCATATAATTTTTATGTGTCTCGGACTTATATATCCAGAGATATAAGCATTTATCTGCTGGTGAGTTACTTTTTCATTGTGCAGGCTGGAGGGGGCGTGTCAGTCTGTCTCCCTCACAGGAGCAAGCCTGTGCAGTCAGCCAATCAGTACTCTCTACTCTGTAACCCTTTCCTCTCTGGTTTTATGCTGTGTCATGTGTCAGAGGAAGATACTTGGAGCTTGCCTGCAGTAATCAGAAGACATTATGGTGAATTCATAACAGGATAACATGTATAAATATAAGAATAGATCTTTATAAAATTAGTGCAAGGATTTTTTAGATAAAAGTACAGCAATTTTATGAATACATGTTCTATCTGTTTTATCTTCTCCTAGTAAAGCTGGATGCTAATCAGCATAGCTGTCACTATGTGTGTCATTCATCTTTCACAGACTCCTGAATGTCTGATCAACTTCTTTGTCATTCAGGAGTCCGAGAAAGCTTTGACTATTTCAGCATGCTGGGAGTTGTAGTTTAGTAACAACTGAAGCTGCAATGTTTGTAAATAACTGTGTTAGAGTAGTGTTGCCTCCAGCTGTTGTAAAACTACAGCTCCCAACATGTCCACACATCCTTTATCTGTAGTTTTGCATACACAATAGAAATCTCCTATACTGGATACCGGTATGCTTTACGGCCGGTATCCAGTATGCTGTAAGATCTAGACTAGTTTGTCTGGCTAAAAGACAGGCGACCCCTAGTGGTGGCTATTTTGAGCTTGAATTTCAGGTGAAATTTTTTATTTTTTTTTTAAAAGGTGTATATTGTGAAATGTCACATTATAATGAGTCCTGCAATATATGAAAAGTTTTTAACAATGACAGTGCCTCTTTAAGGTCTCTGAGTCACTGGTCACCTCCTTGGGTCCTGGCTGAACTGTATAGACTTTACCATCTGTCTACCCTCAGTAAAGCTATCATCATCTGTAACTTGGCGTCGGAGTCATTATTGCCCCTGTGCCAAGCCAAGGATCTAGCAGTATACCTTCGGGTGGTATTGAGGATAAACCATGCCCTGGCATCACGAATACAAGGGGTAAATTCCACCTGCCCCTAGGGTAAGAACATCTGCCCTCATCACACCCCTTCACCACAGAAACAACTACTCCCAGCATTCCCTCACCACTGCTTATATCATACTGTAGTTTCACATGGTTAAAACATCTTTAGCGCATTTCCCTTACTTGGCAGTGGGTATTTTTGATTATTATAGTTGAAGTAATTTTCCGCAATGCTCTACACCACAAGTGTCCATCACACCAAGTAGGGAACCTTGAACCCCCTGCTGCTGCTGTCACATCCCCTCAGCTTAGAACATAGAGTGGTCGCACCTACTACATCCGTGCTATGGCTGTAATGCTCCTTATTTGCACTTGTGTTCCCTGGCCTGAAGTAGCATCAGCTGACTGCCGATAAGACTAACCCCTCCCTCAAACCCCAATGCGCGGAGCAAAATGTTGTATAGTCGTGCAAAATTAAGTGGGCCCGCCCCTTTGCCCCTCCTTTTTGTGACTCCACCCTCAGCCATGCCAATGACCCGTGTCGCGGAGACCTATCTTTTGGAGACCATGCAACACCCCTGGGCTTATTAATAACTCTGTCAATGTGCTTAAGTGGCCCAGTCAATGCCCTGACTTCAACTCAATGGACTATTTATGGAGAGACCTAAAAACAGCTTTCACTGATGGTTCCCATCCTATCTTACAAAGCTTGGGAGGATCTGCTGAGAAGAATAACAGAAAATCCCCAACTCCGCTTTAAGGTCCTATTGATGCTCATCTATTATTTTTATAAATGTATTAAACATAAGATTTATAGCAACCACTGTCATTTTTGAAAGTTGTGGATATTGACTTCATTACACTTTTCACATGTATTTTGGTTGCTAGGTCAACAAATTAAAGGCCATTCAAGACCTCTGGATGGATTCCATTTATGTGTCTCCATTGGTTTACTTTAGCCACGACACGTGCAGAGCTGTGTGCATTGTGATAAAGTTTCTGCCATCTGGCAGTCCTGTTTGTACTTAGACAGCTGTTTAGACATCTGCCTGCTATCTTATGACTTAGCTTGTATAAGAATTTTGTGCAGCCGTAGAATGGGGTGGATGTCACATTGGACATTAGCTGTTGATTTACTTCCAGAAAACATTTCCCATTTGTATCTCTGTAGAACATACTTATTTTCTGGGAGGCATAAAGCCATTAATTGTACTGAATTTCTTCCTTAGAAAACCCGATATATTCACTCTTTGAACAAAGCTTTGAAGGGTTGTGATCCTGACAGTTGTCCAATATTTGGAAATCTATTAAGCTATCATTTCTATTATTTTAGGCATATACAAGAGATATGTTTTGTTTTAGGGGCTGGTATATATATTTTTATATTGAAAGACATTGGAAAAAATGGGTTTAAAAGTATTTTTTTCCACAAAAGCCACTGTTCTTCTATCCAAAATATTGGGGATAAGGATCTTATTAGTGGGTGCCTGTTTATTGGGAACCAGAGCAATCATGACATTGGGGTCCCAAGTTTGAATAGATACACGCACACTGCCACTCCATTCAACTCCATGGGTTGGATGAAGATAGCACTGCAAGTTCTGTTGCCCCCAAGTTGTATTCTCTGTCCTATAGACTATTGAAACTGTACTTGGTAATCTGCATAAGAACTATAACATTGAATAGAGTGACAGAGAACATGTTAAGTGGACAGGGGATGAGGGTTTTTCATTGATAAAAACCTCTTTTAAACCTATTTCATGATTCTTGCCCTAAAGTATGTATGAAATACATACATGATGACAAATTAAAATAAATATAGATTTATATACTGTGGTACTAAAAGTGTTAGGATAGGTTCCCACTGTGTTTTTTTTTCAGGAGTAAGTTGTGTAGTTCTTTCCAGTTTTACCACAGTGCTCTCTGCTGACACCTGTCTGTTTCCGATACTGTCCAGAGCAGGATAGGTTTGCTATGGGGATTTCCTTCTATTCTGGACGGTTCCTGACATGGACAGAGGTGCCAGTAGAGAGCACTGTGGTCAGACTGGAAAGAACTACACAACTTCCTCTGGAGCATACAGCAGCTGATAAGTACTGGAAGGATTAACATTTTTAAATAGAAGTAATTTACAAATTTGTTTAAATGTCTGGCACCATTTGATTGAAATTTTTTTTCCCCTCCAGAGTACCCTTTTAACTTCTTAAGGATGTAGGACATACCTGTACACCCTACGCCCACTCCTCTTCTATGACACTGGCTTAGGAGCTGAGCCTGCGTCATAGTGGGGTGGTCCCGGTAGCTACCAGGCACCAGAATCCATGTCTAATGTCTGACATTGTTAAGGGTGACAGCAGGTGGTGGATCCTCTGGGCCTGTGTTGATGATGAGGGGAGCCATGCCAGGGAGCAAAGTCTAAGGTTCAGCTGGTTATCACTAGAGCCCGCCGCAAAGCAGGATGGTCTTGCTGTAGCAGGCGGCACACAGGTCGCTACCCCTGACACGACTCGTCCACACAGGTAGCTGGGAGGTAGCGTGGCACAGGAGAGTAACAGGATGGGGCAAGATGACAGTAGGTCAAGGCAGGAACACAGGTGCAGGGTATGAAGGTAGCAAGGAACAGGTACACAGTAACAGAGACACAGAACTTGGCTATGGCAATAGACAACCAAAGATCTGGCAGGGAACCAAGGGAGGAGCTGATATTTAAGGACCAGGGTACAGGTGTAGACACTTGACTAAATTAGCACTAGCCCTTTAAGAGTGAGAGTTCTGGAGGCAGGGGCATGCGCACCGGGGCTGCGTGGGCAGGGAGGGGAGTGACAGGCTGGGATTCACATATGGGCGCGTACAGGGGACATGACAAAGCGCTCACGGCCAGCGTGTCTGGCCGGAGCATGGATGTTACAGACATCACCGATCGCGGCAGCTCAGCGGAGCTAATCAGGACCAACGCCGTAAAACTGTGGTGTCCTGTTCAGCTGAGAGGACGGTGGGAGGGCCCTTACCTGCCTCCTCGCCATCCAATCGGTGGCTTAATGCTCCAGGAAGCCTCAGCAGCCTTTAGCAATCGAGCACCGATAATACTGATCATTGTTTGCAATCCAAGGATTGCATGTAATAGTCCCCTATGGGGACTAAAAATAGTGTAAAAAGAGTTAAAAAAAAAAATAAAAATAAAAAAGTTAATAAATGTGAATTAACCCCTTCCCAACTAAAAGTCTGAATCACCCCCTCTCTCCCATTAAAAAAAAAGTAAACAAAAGTAAACCTCAAATGTGGTATCGCCTCATGCGTAAACTCTGAAAATATATTGTTGATTAAGCTGCACGGTCAATAGCGTATATGTAAAAAATACCAAAGTCCAAAATTGAAGAAAATGTATAAAAAGAAATCAAAAAGTCCCATCAAAACAAAAATGGTACCAATAAAAACTAGAGATCGCGTTGCAAAAAATTAGCCCTAACACATCCCTGTATACAGAAAAATGAAAAAGTTATAGGGGTCAGAACAGGACAATTTAAAACGTACCAATTTTCGTGCAAAAAGTTATAATTTTTTACTAAAACATAATCAAACCTTTATAAGTTGGTATCATTTAAATTGTATGGACCTACAGAAAAAAGAGAAGGTGTCATTTTTACTGAAACGGAAGCCCCCAAAAATTACAAAATGGCTTTTTTTTCCAATATTGTCTTACAAATATTTTTTTTTTCTGTTTTAGCATAGATTTTGTGGTAAAATGATTGATGTAATTACAAATTGGTAGCACATAAAACAAGCCATCATATTGGTCTGTAGGTGGAAAACTGATAGGGACATGATTTTTAGAAGGTGAGGAAGAAAAAACAGAAGTGCAAAAATGAAAAAACCTTAAGGGGTTAAGGTTTCATATTTAACATAGTAACATAGTTCATAAGGTTGAAAAAAGAAGAAAGTCCATCAAGTTCAACCTATATCCCTAATGAGTCCCTACTGAGTTGATCCAGAGGAAGGCAAAAAACCTTCATACTAGAGGTAAAAATTCCTTCCAGACTACAAATATGGCAGTCAGAATAAATCCCTGGATCAACCTTCTGTCCATATAAATCTAGTATACATAACCTGTAATGTTATTGCTCTCCAAAAAGGCATCCAGGCCCCTTTTGAACTCTTTCACAGAGTTCCCCATGACCACCTCCTCTGGCAGAGAATTCCACAGTCTCACTGCTCTTACAGTAAAGAACCCCCGTCTGTGCTGGTGTAGAAACCTTCTTTCCTCTAAACGTAGAGGATGCCCCCTTGTTATAGATATAGTCCTGGGTATAAATAGATCATGGGAAATATCTCTGTACTGTCCCCTGATATATTTATACATAGTTATTAGGTCACCCCTAAGCCTTCTTTTTTCTAAACTAAATAAACCTAATTCTGATGATCTTTCTGGGTACTTTAGTCCTCCCATTCCCCGTAGTACTCTGGTTGCCCGTCATTTCTGTGTATACTGATTTAAATACTGTAATTATACAACAATTTTCTTATGTATCGATTTCAATTCATTATCTATAATGTGATAGATCCCGTAGATAAACCTTTACATATTTCTAGACTATATGTTATTGTATTTTATCCTTGCTAATGTTAATTTGTCTGCCTGGTTTAGCTGTGCTCTCAGTGAATAAACTGTTAAAAGATAAATTGCCTTGTGCATAAGTATTCTGCAGGAAGTAGATACACAACTAGAGCAGATCTACTCTGCATTGATTACTTTATTTAATATATTCCAGCTATTCAAAATATACCCTTGAAGAACAGGTTGCCTTTTTATGACTGCAGGGATCATAAATATCATTACGTGGAGGAGAAAGTGGTATATTAAACTCAGTCCTACAGAGCGCAGCAACCGTAATTGCAAGCAAGAGTATCTGTGGTGCTTACCCGAAAAGTATAAAAGGTGCAGCAGAGAACAATATATATGCGTCTAACCGAATCCAGAATGTAAAACTTCTCTTGAGTCAACTGTACTAAATTTGAAGATTTGTTTTAACCCTTTCCCGCCCTAGGATGTATGCATACGTCCAAGTTGCCAGCTAGTAAGAGCAACTGGACCTATGTATACATCCTAGTGATCTCTTTCACAGTGCGATGTGCTGCGATGTCAATCACAACTGGGGTCCCGCCACAGCTGCCGAGATCGGGATCGCACCGGTCTCGGCAGCATGAACCCCATAGGTGCACTGATCAGTCTATGAGGTTGACAGGAGGAGGGGGCTGCCCCATCCACTAACCTGTTAGTTGTCATGGCAGCAGGAGGCCAGATGATGGCCTCCTGTCTACTGCATAGTATGGCAGCCTGTGAGGTCCAGTCATAGGCTGGATCGCGCAGGCTGTTAGTTAGTGTAGTACTGTCAGTTCTACTGTGCTGTAGTACAGATGTATTAACCTGTAAAAAGTTAAAATAAATGAATAAAGTGTAAAAAAATAAAAAAAATGTAAAAATAAATAAAAGCCCCTTTCCCAATAAAACCCTATATTATCACTCAAAAAAATAAAAATAAAAAAACACCCAAACCTATGCATTATAGATATTGCCATGTACATAATGACTTGTACAACAAACTGAGAATGGTATTGATCCCGCATGGTGAACACCATTAAAAAAAAAAAAAAAAAAAGATCAAAAGGTAGCATGAATCGCAAAAATGGTATTAACAAAAAGTACAGCTTGTCCCACAATAATTAAGCCTTTAGACAAAAAAATAAAAAAAATGTATGGCTGTCAGAACACAAAAAAAGGGGAAAAAAGGGTTTTGTTGAGAAAAGGAAAAACAACATAAAACGCTATATATATTGGGTATCACCCTTATTGTACAGACCCACAGAATAAAAATAACAATTTATAGCATACAGTGAATGCCATAAAAATTTTAAGTAAAAGCATGTCAGAGGTATTACCACTTAAAGAGACACGTACCAGGCTTGAAAAATTGGGGTTGGTCATTAAGGTAAAAACAGGTAACATAGTAACATAGTTCATAAGGTTGAAAAAAGACCAAAGTCCATCAAGTTGAACCAATATCCCTAATGAGTCCCTACTGAGTTGATCCAGAGGAAGGCAAAAACCCTCATACTAGAGGTAAAAATTCCTTCCAGACTACAAATATGGCAGTCAGAATAAATCCCTGGATCAACGTTCTGTCCCTATAAATCTAAAATCCATAACCTGTAATGTTATTACTCTCCAAAAATGCATCCAGACCCCTTTTGAACTCTTTCACAGAGTTCCCCATGACCACCTCCTCAGGCAGAGCGTTAATGGGTTAATGAAAGATTTGAAAAATTCACAGGACAGTATAATGCTTCTTCCTCATCAGAAATTCTATAGCTAAACATTGTATAAGATAATAAAACATGGTGGCCCAATAGTTAGACACTTGTGGAATGACAGTAGTGCTACCATTAAAGGGGTACTCCGGCCCTAAGACATCTTATCCCCTATCCAAAGGATAGGGCATAAGTTGCCTGATCGAGGGGGTCCTGCCGCTGGGAACCCCTGCAATCTTTCATGCAGAACCCCGCTATCATCAGCCTCCGGAGAGAACATCACTCTGGGTCTGATGAATCACGATCACAGGGCCGGAGTATTGTGATGTCATGGCTCCGCCCGCTTGTGTTGTCACTCTCCACGCACTCAATACAAGCCTATGGGAGTCGTGACATCACAATACTCCGGCCCCGTGGTCGTGATTCATGAGACCCAGAGCGATGTTTGCTCCGGAGGCTGATTATAGCAGGGTGCTGCATGAAAGATTGCGGGGGTCCCCAGCGGCGGGACCCCCCACAATCTGGCATCTTATCCCCTATCCTTTGGATAAGGGATAAGATGTCTTAGGGCCGAAGTACCACTTTAAGGCATTAGGGCTGCTGAAGTAAATTTTTAGGTTAGAAGACTTGCTCCTGAATCCATATACTGTGTAATTTGAAAGTCTTCAGACCTCTTTTTTCCATATTTTGTTCCTCTCAACTTCCTGCAGGTTGAATGTGGACCATCGGTGGACAGTAATATCCGTTTTTTTCCAGAGATATTCAATTGGGTTTACATCTGGGCTTTGACTGGGCCATTCAAGGACATTCAAAGAGTTCTCTATGCCGCTACTGTGTTGTCTTTGCTGTGTGCTTAGGGTCATTGTCTAGTTGTAAGGTAAACCTTCGGCCCAGTCTGAGATCCACAAAACATCCACAAAAGATTTTTATTCTATTCTTTGCTTCATTCCAGTTTCTCTGCCCTAACCGCTAAAAACACCCACACAGCATGATGTTGTTACCATCATGCTTCCCTGTAGGAATAGTATTGTCCGCTCCAAAGTCAAGTCAAGCTTACTTAAGTCAAGTCCCAGTCAGTCAGTTTGTCCAAATCAAGTTTAGCCCAGTCTCAGCTCAATCTATGTCAAATGGGACTTTATGTTCCATTGTTCCAAGCAGCAATTGTGGTTCTCTGTGGCAGTCTTCAGAAAATATTGCACTAAAGTGAACTATTCCTGCTTGTACAACATTGCAAGTTAAAATTGGTTTCCCTAATCTCACAACACCAGTAACCGCCTATCCTTGCTAGTCTGGTGGTTAACACTTCTGGTGTCACAAACTAATCACACTATAGTCTATATAACACACCACCCTTTAGTCACCACAGACAGGGCCGGATTAACGTAGGGGCGGATGGAACGGCAGCTCCAGGCCCCTACGTTAAAATAGGCCCGGCAGCCTGCGACAACAATATTAACAGTGAAAGAAGGCTGGCCCTGCGATGTCCCAGACCGGCCCACAGGCTTACCTACGGCCCTGGTGGTGACTTGGTTGCGTGACCTGCGTGCCCCACGGGACGTCAGGGTAGCGTAGGGGCCGCCATCAGAGCAGTACAGGCCCGGACCAGGTGCACTATATACAGGGGCTGTGGCTGCCGGCTGTCACTTTCCCCTTATGCTCCACTGATCGTGAGGCCTGTAACCTCCCTCTGCCCTTCTTTGTCTCTGCACTTCCCCACACGTACAGGCAGGAAGACCTGGGCCCCTCTCCTCTCTCCTGGGCCCTCTCCTCTCTCCCGGACCCCTCCCCCATCCCTCAGTAAGATCCCCGGCCTCCTGCTGTATACAGGTCGGCAGTCGGAGAATAGGAGGAGGGGAGGGCTGCAGACTGCACAGTGGAGCTAGGAGCAGAGGTGAAGTAAGGAGTCTGCAGATGTGGACCCCCTGGAGCTGTCTAATCCTGCCTAAAAGTAAGTGTGTGTGTGTGTATGTGTGTATATGTCATGTATCACCTAACTGTGTGTGTATATATGTGTATGTATGTGTGTATGTGTATATGTCATGTATCACCTAACTGTGTGTATATGTCTTGTATCACCTAACTGTGTGTGTGTATATATGTCATGTATCAACTGTGTATGTCTGTATGTATGTGTATATATGTCATGTATCACGTGTGTGTGTGTGTGTGTGTATGTGTATATATGTCATGTATCACCTGTATGTGTATATATGTCATGTATCACCTGTGTATGTCTGTATGTATGTGTATATATGTCATGTATCACCTTTATGTGTATATATTTCATGTATCACCTGTGTGTGTATGTGTATATATGTCATGTATCACCTGTGTGTGTGTGTGTATGTATGTGTATATATATCATGTATCACCTGTGTGTATGTATGTGTATATATATCATATAGTTACATAGTTACATAGTTAGTATGGTTGAAAAAAGACATACGTCCATCAAGTCCAACCAGGGAATTGAAGGGAAGGGTGTAAGGGGATAAGGGGAAGGGATGTAGTTTTATAATTCTGCATAAGCATTAATGTTATTTTGTTCCAGGAATGTATCTAACCCTGTTTTAAAGCTGTTAATTGTTCCTGCTGTGACCAGTTCCTGAGGTAGACCGTGTATCATGTATCATGTATCACCTATGTGTATGTATGTGTATATATATCATGTATCACCTGTGTGTATGTATGTGTATATATATCATGTATCACCTGTGTGTATGTATGTGTATATATATCATGAATCACCTGTGTGTGTATGTGTATATATATCATGTATCACCTGTGTGTGTGAATGTATGTGTATATGTGTGTATATGTGAATGTATGTGTATATATATCATGTATCACCTGTGTGTCTGTATGTATGTGTATATATGTCATGTATCACCTGTGTGTGTGTATGTGTATATATATCATGTATCACCTGTGTGTGTGAATGTATGTGTATATATATCATGTATCACCTGTGTATGTCTGTTAGTGTTGAAATTGTACACATGTAAAGTGCATGTATCTGTATCTGTGTAATGTGTATGTATTAGTGTATTCCCTGTTTGGGGCACTATATGGGCGTATGGGGGCTCTTTTCAGGAGACTGGAGAAGCTAGGTGACACAGTGCAGGGCTCACAGTTCTTCCCCAGCTTTATGTGTACTGCCTGTCACCCAGCTTTCCCAGACTTCTGAAGAGAATATCTGTCTGGTGAAGTAGC
Source organism: Hyla sarda (assembly GCF_029499605.1). NCBI lineage: Eukaryota > Metazoa > Chordata > Amphibia > Anura > Hylidae > Hyla > Hyla sarda. Next base: position 370,787,719 of record NC_079189.1, on the reverse strand, counting down.
CACATTGGAAAGAAAACATGTTTTTGTGTAGTGAAGTACCAGATGTCACACTAGTACTCTTATCATTTCCCTAGCTTTATATGACTTCTGAATGGCAGAATACTAGTGTGACATCTATTACTTCATCTCTCCAATATGGCTGCTTCACCATACAGACATTCCGTTCAGGAGACTGGGAAAGCTCAGTGACAGGCAGTCCATAAAGCTGGGGAAGTACTGTGAGCCCTGCACTGTGTACTGCCAGTCACCCAGCTTTCCCAGGCTCCTGAAACCTCAAATGTGATGAGCTCCTTGTCCTCCCTCTAGTTGTCACTGTGTATTATGGCAGCTGAGTTGTGTAAACAGCGGTCTCCTGCTTCTGGACATACAGTACGCAAATTGCGTACATAATGGGGGTGATTCATCAAAACCTGTGCAGAGGTAAAGTTGCTGAGTTGCCCATAGCAACCAATCAGATCACTTCTTTCATTTTTCACAGGTCTCTTTAAAAATGAAAGAAGTCATCTGATTGGTTGCTAGGGGCAACTCAGCAACTTTTCCTCGGAACAGGTTTTGATACATCTTCCCCAATGTACGTACAGGCTATAGCATTTTCCGGCTCCTGTACGTACATCACGCAGCCCGCCAGAGAAGTCCCGCGCCGCTCCGGAGGCTGCTGACAGCCTGGCCTCAGCGCAGTGGATTTTTATGATGTTTTTTTTTTTTTTTTTTAAATCCACGTGGGGGCAATTTTTACCTATGTGGGGGCATTATTTACAAACTAGTGCATTTTTAGCCTACTGGAGAATTACCTATGTGAGGGGCATAATTACATAACTGGGGGCATTACTTATGTGAGGGGAATTATTACCTAACTGGGGGTATTATTAACTAGCTGGGGGCATTATTACTCAATTGGGGCATTACCTACCTGGGGGACACTACCTACCTGCATGACCTATATGGGGGAACTATCTACTGGGGTCACTGTATACTGGGGGCATTACCTACCTGAGGGCCCAACCAACCAGGGACCACTACCTACTAGGGCCACTATCTACTGGGGGCACCACTCAGCTGGGGGGGCACTACCTACTGGAGGCATTACCTGATACCTACCTACTAAGGGCACTATCTACTGGGGGCATTACCTACCTATCTATCTATCTATCTATCTATCTACAGGGGACACTACCTACTGGGGGCATTACCTGCTACCTACCAGGGGCATAACCTACTACCTACCTAATGGGGGCATTAACACTAATAGGAAAAGGGAAATTACCTACCCACCACCACCCATCCGCCTACCCTTTCCCTAACACACTAACCTATTCACTAGGGCACTAAGGAGGAGCATTATTAGGGGCACTGAGAGTAGGGCATCGGGAGGGGGGGGGGGTGGTGATGAGGGTTCCAGGCCTGAAGCTGTGTAAGGGGCCCCGAAATTTCTGATGGCAGCCCTGGAGACTCCTCTCTCACCTTGCCATTTACTATAATGGGGTCAGTCGGGCGCCGTTATTTTGTAGCGGGACTAGCAGGAGAAAAAGTCGGCGCAAGCAGTAATTTTTCTCCCCTGGGGGCCGTCATACTGCAGTGTCCTAATAGCAGTGTGAATGAAGCCTTATGCATATGAAATTGCTAGCATAGCCAAAAAAGATGTTGGTGTATGGATACTTTGCATATCTTCATTGATGTTGTTTCATCCTTTATTTCACTAAACAAAAATAACATTTTTTAGGGGTACATTGAGTGTGAAAGAGGTGTGGCTACAGGGCTGCAACACTTCTCCGTGCCTTCTTTGACACATGCATCCCCTATGCGCTGTGATTGGGGATTGTGATGGATGAGCAGTCTGACAGGTGTGAACTCAGACTTACCACTTGTGAACCACAATCCCTATTCATAGCGCATGCACAGAATGTCAACATGTCGCTGGCAAGCAAAGCCCTGCGTGTTAACCAAAGAAGCAGCGGATGTGACAACACATCGGATAGGTGTTACAGTCTGGGGAGGAATAGCGGACCCTCTACCACACCTCTTTGACACTCTGGGTCCCCATAAAAGTGAGTGTTTTTTTTTCTTCTTTTTAAGCTAAAGAACAGATTCTATAAAGATATGCAAAGTTTCCATACACTATCATATATCCAGCTATCCTGGTAATTTAGTGTGCATAAAACGTGACAAAATTGCTGTGTGTCGCGTTTTCATTTTATATACTTCAATAAAAAGGCCCATCACAATCTTCAGCACCAGGCCCATGATGCTCTTAATCCGGCCCTGACCACAGACCATTTTGCTGTAAAGCCGAGATTGGTGGAGTGCTGCGGTGATGATGACTTTTTGGAAAGTCATCTGCACTCAAGATCTTTAGAGTTCAGCAAGACTGACCTTTGGGTTATTGGTCCCTTATTTTACCAAAGGCAAAGGCTCTAAATACTTATGTTCATGTAAAATTTTCCTTTTTAACAGATTTGCAACAAGTTCTAAAATTGTTTTTACATTTGCGCTATGGGGAATTGAGGGGCATTGAGAAGAAAAGTACAGAAGGCCACAACATGGCGAAATGTGAAAAAGTGAAAGAGACTAAAGACTTTCCAAATTGTTAATATTCTTTAAAAAAAAAATCAAAGGTTAAAAAATTCTGACTTTTAACGCTGAAGTTGCACAGAGAACTGAGTATGGCTCTCAAGTCACACTATGGATGGAGCTGTAAAAACGACTACTAAGTATGGTAAAATTACAGTGTTCTACAATATGAAGCTCCATATAGTGCCGTCTTAAAGTGTACCCAAACTTTTAAACCCTTAACCCCTTAAGGACCAAGCCCATTTTGACCTTAAGGACCAGGCCAATTTTATTTTTGCATTTTTGTTTTTTCCTCCTCGTAACTCTTTTATATTTTCAACCACAGACTAGTATGGGGGCTTGTTTTTTGCGCGACCAGTTGTCCTGCATAATGACATCCCTCATTTTACCATAAAATGTATGGGGCAACCAAAAAAATACTATTTGTGTGGGGAAATTAAAAAGAAAACCGCAATTTAGAAAATTTTGGAAGGTTTTGTTTTCACGCTGTACAATTTACAGTAAAAATGACGTGTACTTTATTCTGTGGGTCAATGCGATTAAAATGATACCATGATTACATACTTTTCTATTATTGTTGCGCTCAAAAAAAAATTGCAAACTTTTTAACCAAATTAGTATGTTAAAATCCTTCTATTTTGACGACCTATAACTTTTTCATTTTTCCATATAAGCGGCGATTTAGGGCTAATTTTTTGCACCATGATCCGTACGTTTTATTGATACCACATTTGTGTATATAAAACTTTTATAAATTGAATTTTATTTATAAAATGTGACAGAAAAAGCAGCAATTTTGCACTTTTTTTTATGTTTACGCCATTCACCGTGCGGGATCAATAACATTATATTTTAATAGTTTGGACATTTATGCACATGGTGATACCAAAATATGTGTTTTAATAATTTTTTTTAACACTTTATTGGGGTAAAATGTGAAAAAAGGACATAGGGCATAGCACTGATTAGTGTTATCGGTCATCTTCTTCTCTGGTCTGCTCAATCTCAGACCAGAGCAGAAGACCTGTGGAAGGCAGTGGAGGTGAGGGGACCTCCGTGCGCCATTCTGGATGATCGAATCACCACGGCAGCGAAGCGAGCGGTCCGATCATCCATATTTCCAACCGCACTGTAGCAGATGCAGTGATCTGTATTGATCACGGCATCTGAGGGTTTAATGGCATACAGCCGTGCAATCGCGGATGTCGGCCATTACCTAAGGGTCCCTGGCTGCGATCAGCAGCCGGGACCAGCCGTGCATGTTCCGAGCATCGCTCTGATGCTCGCGGTCATGTACAGGACGTAAATATACGTCCTGGTGTGCCAAGTACCGCAGCACCGGGACGTAAATTTATGTCCTTGGTCATTAAGGGGTTAAGGACACAGTCCTGGTACTTAAGGACACAGGGCTTACCTGTATGCCTGTGGGAATTCCGGTCATTCATTCAGCAGACATTCCGTGCAAACTCCTGGGGGGTTCTGAGACCCCCCCAAGTCGGTGATCACCGCAAATCACCAACCAATTCAGATTGGCGATTTGCAGCGATTCCGGGCTGATCGGGTCTGTGGTGACCCGATCGCCGGAAAATAGGGATGATTGGAGCTCCGACCATCCTGAACGATGGCAGGGGTGCCACCTCCTCCTATCCCCTGCCATTGGTCAGTCAGAACTGACCGACCATTGGCAGTTGGGGGCGGGGGGTTAAAATCCCTGCTCTGCCCGCCCCTGGATGTCTGGGCAGAGCGGGGGGAGATGGCGGCGAGTGCCGGAGTACCTGACAGCGGCGAGGGATGCCGAGGAATTGGCGATCGCGGCGGGACTGGCGTCAGAAAGGAGGCAGCAGTGGAGGCAGCAATGAAGATCAGTGGTAAGTGCTGCTGCCTTCTGGAGCCACAGTTTGGAGACCACTGTGCAGTGGTCTCAAAACTGTAGCCCTTCCAGATGTTGCAAAACTACAACTCCCAGCAAGCCTAGAAAGTCCAGGCATGATGAGTGTTGCAGTTATGCAAGAACTAGAGGAGAACAGTTTGGAGACCACTATGTAGTGGTGTCCAGACTGTAGTGGTGTCCAGGTGTTGCAAAACGACAACTCCCAAGACGACCTTCGACTGTCTGGGCATGCTGGGAGTTGTAGTTTTGCAACAACTGGAGGCACACTGGTTGGGAAGCACTGAGTTAAGAAACAAACTGTATTTTGCAACCAGTGTGCCTCCAGCTGTTGCATAACTACAACCCCCAGCATGCACGGACAGCAAAAGGGCATGCTAGGAGTGTTAGTAGTATGCCTCCCGTTGTTGCATAACTACAAGTCCCAGCATGCCCTTCAGCTGTCACTGCATGCTGAGAGTTGTAGTTTTTGCAACAGCTGAAAGCACAGTGGTTGCGAAACACTGAGAGTTTGTTACATAACTCAGTGTTTCACAACCAGTGTGCCTCCAGCTGTTGCATAACTACAACTCCCAGCATGCACAGCTGGAGGCTTGCCCCCGCATGTGAATGTACAGGCTACATTCACACGTGCAGGGGTTTACAGCGAGTTTCTCGCTGCAAGTTTGAGATGCAGCAAATTTTCCGCTGCAGCTCAAACTCCCAGCAGGAAACTCGCTGTAAACCCCGCCCATGTGAATGTACACTAAAAACACTACACTAACACACACAAAAAAGTAAAACACTACTTATACATATACCCCGCCCACTACACACCACTACACAGTTACACCCCGCCCAATAGAAATAAAAAATGTCTTGTACAACACTGTTTCCAAAACGGAGCCTCCAGCGAAACAACAACTCCCAGTATTGCCGGACAGCAATTGACTGTCCAGTTTTGAAACAGCTGGAGGAACCCTGTTGGGAAAGACTGCCGTAGGGTGATTTTGGTATCAGAGGCAAGTCTAATTCTAGCATCCGGGTCCATCCATATGCAAATCCCTTATTTAGGCCTCAAATGGGCATGGAGCCCTGTCGTATTTCAAGGCAACAGTTTAGGGCCACATATGGGGTATTTCCATACTCGGGAGAAATTGCCTAACAAATTTTGGGGGGCTTTTTCTCCTTTTACCCCTTATGAAAAGGTAAAGTTGGGGTCTACTCCAGCATGTTATTGTAAAAAAATAAAAATGTTTACACTAACATGCTGGTGTTGCCCCATACTTTTCATTTTCACAAGAGGTAAAAGGAAAAAAAGACCCCATATGTGGACGGAAATACCCCATATGTGGACGTAAAATGCTCTGCATGCACACAACATGGCTCAGAAGTGAGAGCGCCATGCATGTTTGAGGGGATTTACACAGGGGTGGTTTGACGAATTTTCGTTAAAGTTGGACGTGAAAATGAAACATTTTTATTTTTTCAATAAAATGCTGGTGTTATTCCAAATTTCTTATTTTCACAAGGGGTAATAGGGAAAAAGCACCCCAAAATTTGTAGGAGAAGGAGCGCCATTGGGCTATTAGAGAGAGAATGTGTCTTTTATTGAAGGCCATGTGTGTTTACAAAGCTCCCATGGTGCCAGAACAGTAGATCCCCCCACATGTGACCTCATTTTGGAAACTGCACCCCTCACAGAATGTAATAAGGTGTCTGACAGATTTTTTGAACAGTCGTCTGTAAAAATGAAAAATTTAATTTTTAATTTGCACAGCCTACTGTTCCAAAGATCTGTCAAAAGCCAGTGGGGTGTAAATGCTCACTGCATCCCTTATTAAATTCCATGTGGTGTGTAGTTTCCGAAATAGGGTCACATGTGGGGGGGCACCACTGTTCTGGCACCACGGGGGGGGGGGGGGGGGCTTTGTAAACGCACATAGCCCCCTATTCCAACCAAATTCTTTCTCCAAAAACCCAATGGCACTCCTCTTCTGAGCATTGTAGCTCGTCCGCAGGGCACTTTACATCCATATATGGGGTATTTCCATACTCAGAAGAAACAGGATTAAATTTTTGGGAGGCTTTTTCTCCTGTTACCCCTTGTGAAAAAGGAAACAATTTGGGGTAACACCAGCATTTTAGTGAAAAAAGTCTAATTTTTCATTTTCACGTCAAACTTTATCGGAAATTAGTCAAACACCTATGTGGTGTAAAGGCTCACTTTACCCCTTGTTACGTTCCTTGAGGGGTGTTGTTTCCCAAATAGTGTGCCATGTGGGGCTTTTTTTTAGCTATTCTGGCACCATAGGGGCTTCATAAATGCGACATGCCCCCCAAAAACCATTTCAGCAAATGAGCTGAGCATTGTAGTGCACCCGCAGAGCACTTTACGTCTACACATGGGGTATTTCCATACTCAGAAGAAATGGGGTTACAAATTTTGGGGCATCTGTTTAAAACCCCCAAAAAATAAAAAATTTGGGGGGGACATTTTCTCCTATTACCTCTTGTAAAAATTGTAAATTTGGGGAAAAAACTGCATTTTTGTGAAAAAAAAATGTCATTTGCACATTTGACTTTAACAAAAAGTGTCAAACACCTGTGGGGTGTTAAGGCTCACTGTACCCCTTGTTACGTTCATTGAGGGGTGTAGTTTCCAAAATAGTATGCCATGTGTTTTTTTTTTTTGCTGGTATGGCACCATAGGGGCTTCCTAAATGCGAAATGGCCCCCAAAAACCATTTCAGCAAAATTCACTTTCCAAAATCCTATTGTCGCTCCTGAGCCCTCTAGTGCACCCACAGAGCACTTCAAGTTCACATATATATGAGGTATTTCCTTACTCAAGAGAAATTGGGTTACACATTTTGGGGGGCATTTACTCCTTTTACCCCTTGTAAAAATTCAAGTGTGAAAAAAATTTTGATTTTCACTACTATTCCTGTGAAACACCTAAAGGGTTTACACACTTTCTGAATGTCATTTTGAATACTTTGAGGGGTGTAGTTTTTATAATGGGGTCATTTATGGGGAAGTTCTTATATGAAGGCCCCTCAAATCCACTTTAAAACTGGACTGGTCCCTGAAAAATTCCAATTTTGAAAATTTTGTGGAAAATTGCTGCTGAACTTTGAAGCCCTCTGATGTCTTCCAAAAGTTAAAAAAAAAACATGTCAACTTTATGATGCAAACATAAAGTAGACATATTGTATATGCAAATCAATATATAATTTATTTGGTATGTCTATTTTTCTTACAAGCAGAGAGCTACAAAGTAAGAAAAATGCTTAATTTTCAAATTTTTCATGAAATTTTAGAATTTTTCACCAAGAAATGATGCAAGTATCGACAAAAATTTTCCACTTACATAAAGTAGAATATGTCAGGAAAAAACGAACAAACAATCTTGGAATCAAATTCATAAGTAAAAGCATCCCAGAATTATTAATGCTTAAAGTGACAGTGGTCAGAGATGCAAAAAATTCACTGGTTCTTAAAGGGGTACTCCCACCCTAGACATCTTTTCCCCTATCCAAAGGATAGGGGATAAGATGTCTGATCTCGGGGGTCCCGCCGCTGGGGACCCCCGCAGTATTGCATGCGGCACCCACCTGTTTTTTGTGTGGAAGCGCTGGAGGGTCTGAGATGCGACTATGGGAATGGAAGTCCGTGACGTCAGGACTCCACCCCCTCCCATAGACTTGCATTGAGGGGACGGGCGTGACGTCACACGGGGGCGGAGTCCTGACGTCACGGACTTCCGTTCCCGTAGTCGCAACTCAGACCCTCCAGCGCTTCCGCACAAAAAACAGGTGGGTGCCGCATTCAATACTGCGGGGGTTCCCAGCCGCGGGACCCCCGAGACCAGACATCTTATCCCCTATCCTTTGGATAGGGGATAAGATGTCTAGGGTGGGAGTACCCCTTTAAGGTGAAAATGGGCTTGGTCCTTAAGGGGTTAAACAACTCATAGTCATAGAGACTTTTCAGAAGTTGTGATCACTAGAACGAATGAACGGAAGTGCTAATCTGACCGCAGAAAATTTGATGTGTTTGAAGCAAACAGAAAAAAAACAAAAAAAACATATGTCTTATGAAATGAAAGAGATATGGCATGGAATGCGTCATGGTGCCAAACCTGTTGACCATGCAGCATAGTGGCCGTCCTGCATGGTCTCCAGAATATGTGAATCCTTAAAGGGGTACTCCCCTGGAAAAAAATTTTTTAATCAACTGGTGCCAAAAAGTTTTGTAAATTACTTTTATTTAAAAATCTTAATCCTTCCAGTATTTATCAGCTGCTATATGCTCCACAGGAAGTTCTTTTCTTTTTGAATTTCCTTTCTGTATGACCACAGTGCTCTCTGCTGATACCTCTGTCCATATCAGGAACTGTCCAGTGCAGGAGAGGTGGATTTCCTATGGGGATTTGCTTCTATTTTGGTTTCTGACATGGACAGAGGTGGCAGCAGAGAGCACTATGGTCAAACAGAAAGGAAATTCAAAAAGAAAAGAGCTTCCTCTGTAGCATACAGTGGCTGATAAGTACTGGAAGGATTACTATTTTTAAATAGAAGTAATTTACAAATCTGATAGAATATAGATATGCTCGGCACTGCTGCTGTACACACTAGGACGATGGATAGTGGGATGTATTGGAGGTATCTTCGAAGTTATGGTGGTGCTCTGACTTAATGTAGATGTCACAGTTCATCATGTAGAGAAAGCAGGAAAAAAGTCGTCAAACTCACCAAGCTTCTTTTTCAAGGTTGCTTCTTTATTGCATACTCACAAATGAAACATGGTGCTAGGGGAAGAGAGGGATCATGGTGAGGGGTATTCACTGTCTGGCAACAGACTCTGTTTCGCTCGTTATACGAGCTTCCTCTGGCCTGATCTTTTTGGAATCGTATGCTGCTTCTTATACAGGTGGGTATCAGGGTCCAATTACTTGGATCCTCCCTTCTGTCATGACGTAGGAATTCAAGGAGTTGGCTTTAATCCAGCATTATAACGCCTATCATTTTCTTATGTCTAAAGAACCCAGCATTTACATTAAAAGTGGGACGGGGTAACGGAAAGAGTGCATGTTAAAAACAAGGAGCATAATCAACTTTATCATTCAATCCTAATGGACCTGTTGCCGCAGTACGTATGATCCATTCTGTTTCTCGTTGCAATAGTAAACGGTCTAAGTTAATACCTGGTCTTGACTTAACTCTCTCTACTCCTGAAAACTTTAACACTTCTGGTTTTCCTCCGTGGAATTCCACTACATGGGATATCAACCTAGCTGCCCCCTTCATTGTGTGTAGCGAATACATGTTGTTAGGATTCGGCAGGCTGGATGTGGATCCTCTGTGTCAGCGAGGGATTGGCGTGGACCGTGTCGGTGGACCGGTTCTAGGTGGTTACTGGTATTCACCAGAGCCCGCCGCAAAGTGGGATGGTCTTGCTGCGGCGGTAGCAACCAGGTCTTATCCACCGGCAACGGCTCAACCTCGCTGACTGCTGAGAAGGCGTGGGACAGAAGGACTAGACAGAGGCGAGGTCAGACGTAGCATAAGGTCAGGGCAAGTGGCAAGGTTCGTAGTCAATGGTGATAGCAAGAGGTCTGGAACACTGGAATGGCAAACACAGTAAACGCTTTCTCTAGGCACAAGGGCAACAAGATCCGGCAAGGAAGGGAAGGGGAAGTGAGGTTATATGGACGTGGAGCAGGTGGAAGCTAATTAGCCTGATTGGGCCAGGCACCAATCATTGGTGCACTGGCCCTTTAAATCTAAGAGAGCTGGCGCGCGCGCACCCTAAGGAGCAGAGCCGCGCGCGCCAGGACGTGACAGCCGGGGACTGGGACAGGTGAGTAACTTGGGATGCGATTCGCGAGCGGGCGCGTCCCGCTATGCGAATCGCATCCCCGCCGGCAGTGTCAGTGCAGCGCTCTCAGTCAGCGGATCTGACCGGGGCGCTGCAGAGAGGGGAACGCTGCGAGAGCTCCGGGGAGGAGCAGGGACCCGGAGCGCTCGGCGCAACAGTACCCCCCCCTTAGGTCTCCCCCTCTTTTTGTCCGCTTATCGCTTCACGTGAGACGAGGCCAATGGGAGCGATTCTTGAATTTCTTTCTGGAAGACAGCGAAGTCCTGGGTAAATTCATCAACGGCAGGTAGTCCAGAAGAAGTGGGAATGGGGAGGGGGGGCAGAGGGTGGAGCTTGCCACAGGGCAGAATGTTACCAGGAAGGGGGCTATGAGGAGGCAAAATCTCTGCTCGTTTTTTGCAAAAAACATCGGCATAGTCCTGATAGGCCTTGGGGAGACCTGATATAGGAGGAGACACTGAGGTTTGACTGACGGGACTGGGAGCAGACGTGAGGCATTTTTTGTGGCAAGAAGCACCCCAGCTCTTGATCTCCCCGGTGGTCCAGTCAAGGGTAGGAGAATGGCGTTGGAGCCATGGCAGACCGAGGAGGACTTCAGAGGTGCAGTTGGGCAGAACAAAAATTAAATTTTTTCGTGATGCAGTCCAATGCTCATAAGCAGGGGTACTGTGCGGTAATGCACAGTGCAGTCCAATTTTACTCTGTTGACCGAGGAAATGTAGAGCGGCTTGATGAGACGGGTCACAGGGATGTTGAACCTATTAACAAAAGAGGCCAAAATAAAGTTTCCCGCAGAACCAGAGTCCAAGAAGGCCACAGCTGAGAAGGAGGAGTTGGCAGAAGGAGAAATCCGCACGGGCACAGTGAGACGTGGAGAAGCAGACTTCATACCAAGAGACGCCACTCCCACGTGAGCTGGGTGCGTGCGTGCGTTTCCCAGACGTGGAGGACGAACAGGGCAATCCACCAAGAAATGTTCGGTACTAGCGCAGTACAGACATCAATTTTTATCTCTGCGGCGAGTCCTCTCTTCATGGGTCAGGCGAGACCGATCCACTTGCATAGCCTCCTCTGCGGGAGGCACAGGGGTAGATTGCAAAGGATACTGTGAGAGAGGTGCCCAGAGATCAAGGTCTTTTTCCTGGCGGAGCTCCTGGTGTCTTTCAGAAAAACGCATGTCAATGCAGGTGGCCAAATGGATAAGTTCATGCAGGTTGGCAGGAATTTCTTGTGCGGCCAGCACATCCTTGATGTTACTGGATAGGCCTTTTTTAAAGGTCGCGCAGAGGGCCTCGTTGTTCCAAGATAATTTAGAGGCGAGGGTACGAAATTGGATGGCGTATTCGCCTACAGAAGAATTTTCCTGGACTAGGTTCAGCAAGGCAGTTTCGGCAGAAGAAGCTCGGGCTGGTTCCTCGAAGACACTACGAACCTCAGCGAAGAAGGACTGTACAGTGGCAGTGACAGGATCATTGCGTTCTCAGAGCGGTGTGGCCCTTGACAGGGCCTTCCCAGACAGGAGACTAACCACGAAAGCCACCTTCGACAGTTCAGTAGGAAATTGGTCCGACAACATCTCCAAATGTAGGGAACATTGAGACAGGAAACCACGGCAGAGTCTAGAGTCCCCATCAAATTTGTCCGGCAGGGACAAGCGGAGGCCAGGAGCGGGCCCTCCCTGCGGAGGAGGTGCAGGAGCTGGCGGAGGAGATGGTTGCTGCTGTAGCTGTGGCAGAAGTTGCTGTAGCATGGCGGTCAACTGCGACAGCTGCTGTCCTTGTTGGGCGAACTGTTGTCCTAGTTGCTCTATCTGTTGAGACTGCTGGGCGACCACCGTGGTAAGGTCAGCGACAACTGGCAGCGGGACCTCAGCGGGATCCATGGCCGGATCTACTGTTAGGATTTGGCAGGCTGGATGTGGATCCTCTGTGTCAGCGAGGGATTGGCGTGAACCGTGTTGGTGGACTGGTTCTAAGTTGCTACTGGTATTCACCAGAGCCCGCCGCAAAGCGTGATGGTCTTGCTGCGGCGGTAGCAACCAGGTCGTATCCACCGGCAACGGCTCAACCTCGCTGACTGCTGAGAAGGCGTGGGACAGAAGGACTAGACAGAGGCAAGGTCAGACGTAGCAGAAGGTCAGGGCAGGCGGCAAGGTTCGTAGTCAATGGTGATAGCAAGAGGTCTGGAACACTGGAATGGCAAACACAGTAAACACTTTCTCTAGGCACAAGGGCAACAAGATCCGGTAAGGAAGGGAAGGGGAAGTGAGGTTATATGGACGTGGAGCAGGTGGAAGCTAATTAGCCTGATTGGGCCAGGCACCAATCATTGGTGCACTGGCCCTTTAAATCTTAGAGAGCTGGCGTGCGCGCGCCCTAAGGAGCAGAGCCGCGCGCTCCAGGACGTGACAGCCGGGGACTGGGACAGGTGAGTAGCTTGGGATGCGATTCGCGAGAGGGCACGTCCCGGTATGCGAATCGCATCCCCGCCGGCAGTGTCAGTGCAGCGCTCCCGGTCAGCGGGTCTGACCGGGGCGCTGCAGAGAGGGGAATGCCGCGAGCGCTCCAGGGAGGAGCAGGGACCCGGAGCGCTCGGCGTAACACATGTGTTTTCGTATTCTAGCGCATAGCTGGCGTATGGTTTTCCCTATGTAGTGGAATCCACAAGGACAGTATATAACATACACCACAAATGTAGTTCTCCAGGTTATTAGATCTGTTACTGTATGTGTGACATCCCCCATGCACATTGTTTTCAATTCTGCATTGTATTTACAAAAATTACATGTTCTACACGCATAATTTCGGTGCTAGCTGATCAAGCCACATAGTTTCTTTTTTAGTCTCAGTTGAATTTCTACTTTGTTGTAATATGGTACCTAGAGATTTATTTTTCCTATACGATATCAGGGGTTTTCTGTTTGCTCTTTCTTTTAGGTCTGAATCTCCTTCTATCAGGTACCAATTTCGTCTGACTGCCTGTTCTATGATGTGATTGATGGGTGAATTTTGGAAGGTAAATGTGAACCGTTTATCACCAACTTTTGTTTTGCTGTTTTTTTTATTTTGTAATAAATTTTCTCTTTGTAGTTTATCTGTTCTTTTTCGCCCTTCTTTAATTAATTTCAACGGATATGCTCTCTCTAAGAGCCGATTCTCAAGGTCGTCGGCTTGTATCCGAAATGATTCATCCGACTCATTGTTCCTTCGCAACCGCAAAATTGCCCATAAGGGATGCCCCTTTTCACTGATTCAGGGTGGGAACTGGTATAGTGAAGGAGGGTATTCCTAGAGACGGGCTTTCTGTATCCTTCACTTGTTACTTTGTCACCAGACACTGATAATTTAAGATCTAGGAATTCTAGCGAAGGGCCTCCGTATTGTGCTGTAAAATACATATTTATCGAATTGGTTGTGTTTAGGTATTCCACGAACTCTAGAAACTGTGCCTCATGCTATCAGAATATCATCAACGTATCGCATATATAATTTTATATATGCGATAAATGGATTACTCTCAAAACAGGCTAAGAACAGATTAGCGTATGTACAGGACACCAGGTGTTGCCATCGGGGTCCCGGTGTCCTGTCTGTACCACAGATCTGAAAATTTAAATGTGCTATTAGAAAGTAAGAATGTAAGGGCTTCCTCTACAAAAGTTATGAACTCCATTGATTTATTGGCCTTAAGTAATACTTCTCTTATTGTGTGTATAGCAGCTTGATGAGGAATCCGAGTATATAAACTAACTACATCTATTGAACATAGACTCCAATTGGATTCCCAACTCATATTATTGATAATTTGTAATAGATGTAGCGTATCTTTAACATAAGCTGGTATGGATGGCAACAATGGGGACAGCAACCATTCTAGAAAATGTGACAGATACTTGGTGACAGATCTCACCCCCGAGACTATAGGACGTCCCGGGGGTGGCATCTGTCCCTTATGAACTTTAGGCAAATGATACCATGTAGCAGGTTTAGGTGTGTCTGGTAAAAGTCGCTCAGCATTCTTTTTAGAGAGCATTCCTTTTTCTACAAATTTGTGTAGGAGAGAAGTAAGACCAGTGAGTATTTTTGATGTCGGGTCTGTTTTGAGGGGGGTATATGTTGTTCTATCGCTGAGTTGCCTTTCGGCTTCTTTCATGTACATATCTTTGTGCATTAAAACTACACTCCCCCCTTTGTCGGCCCTGATTACCACTAGGTCAGTTCTCTTCTTTAATTCTAAAGTGCTCTATGTTCTGATTTGGTTAAATTTATAGGCAACTCGTGGTACATTATGGACCTGACGTCTTTCAGTACTGCGTTCTGAAACAAGTCCAGATGCCCCCCAGGTGGCACTTGGGGATTAAATCTGGACTTCTTTCATTTATTGAAGCATGATGACGACAGGTCTTGTGACAATATCGGGTGTCCTGCCTCTTCATTAAACTCATTGGCTAGCATGCCTATACATTCTTGCTCTAATAAACTACATTCTGTAGGGAAAAAACCCAAACTGTCTATTCTAGCTGGTGAATCAGTTTCACATTTACTATGCTCAAGTGAAGGTTTATTAACCTCTTAAGGACCAATGACGTTGTGGAACGTCATGGCACCCTGGGCTTTAAGGACCAATGACGTTCCACAACGTCATGGCGTTTTCCGGTCTCTGACGCTCGCCGGGCAGAGATCGGAACCGGGTGCCTGCTGAAATCCTTCAGCAGGCATCCACGGCAAACGCCGAGGGGGGCCATGTAGGTCCCCCATGTGGGCGATCACCGCAAATCGCAAGGGAAATCGCCCTTGCAATCTGCGGCGATACCGGGCTGATCGGGTCTCTGGGACCCGACCGCCCGGTAATTTTGCATGATCCCGGCTGTCACAGACAGCCAGGACCATGCTGGAGCCTAGGAGCGAGGTGGCAAGCCTGCCACCTCCTCCGATCCCCTGCAATACGTCAGTTAGTTAACCAACCAATCGCAAGGGGGGGGCGTTACTTCCTCCTGCCCTGCCCGGCCCCTTGAAGTCCGGAGAGGACGGGAGGAAGACCGGAGGACGCAGCGGGGGCCGGGGGAGTGCTGGGGCCCGGCCCCGGTACTTACCTCGTCCCTGAAGACCCGGATCCCGGCAACGGCGGCAGCGGCGACAGGTGAGTAGATCTTCAGCCGCGGTCGGGCCCTTTACAGCAATGCACGTCGCCGTAAAGCGACATGCATTGCTGTAATGGGACCCTGTAAACTACAACTCCCAGCATGCCCAGACAGCCCTTGGCGTCTGGGCGTGCTGAGAGTTGCAGTTTTGCAACATCTGGAGGTCCACAGTTTGGAGACCACTGTGCCCTTCCAGATGTTGCAAAACTACACATCCTCAGCATGCCCTTACTGTCCAGGCATGCTGGGAGTTGTAGTTCTGTAACATCTGGCCCTTCAGATGTTGCAGAACTACAACTCCCAGCATGCCTGGACAGTTTTGGCATACTGGGAGTTGTAGTCTTGCAACATCTGGAAGGGCACAGATTGGGAACCACTGTATTAGTGGTCTGCAAACTGTAGTTCTCCAGATGTTGCAAAACTACAACTCCAAGCATGCTGGGAGTTGTAGTTCGGCAACATGTGACTCTAAAGATGCTGGGAGTTGTGGTTTTGCAACAGCTGGAGGTCCCCCCCCCCCTGTGAATGTACAGGGTACATTCACATGGGCAGGGGGCTTACAGTGAGTATCAGGCTGCAAGTTTGCAATGCAGCAAATTTTGCGCGGCAGCTCAAACTCGCTGTAACCCCCCGCCCGTGTGACTGTACCCTAAAAACACTACACTACACTACACTAACACAAAATAAAAAGTAAAAAACACTACATATACACATACCCCTACACAGCCCCCCTCCCCTCCCCAATAAAAATGAAAGCGTCTGGTACGGCACTGTTTCCAAAATGGAGCCTCCAGCTGTTGCAAAACAACAACTCCCAGTATTGCCGGACAGCCGTTGACTGTCCAGGCATGCTGGGAGTTTTGCAACAGCTGGAGGGACCCTGTTTGTGAATCACTGGCGTAGAATACCCCTATGTCCACCCCTATGCAAATCCCTAATTCAGGCCTCAAATGCGCATGGCGCTCTCACTTTGGAGCCCTGTCGTATTTCAAGGCAACAGTTTAGGGTCACATATGGGGTATTGCCGTACTCGGGAGAAATTGCCTAACAAATTTTTGGGGGCTTTTTCTCCTTTCACCCCTTATGAAAAGGTGATGTTGGGGGTCTACACCAGCATGTTAGTGTAAAAAAAAAAAATTTTTACGCTAACATGCTGGTGTTGCCCCATACTTTTCATTTTGACAAGAGGTAAAAGCGAAAAACGCCCCCCAAAATTTGTAATGCAATTTCTCTCGACTACGGAGATACCCCATATGTGGGCGCAAAGTGCTCTGGGGACGCACAACAAGGCCCAGAAGGGAGAGTGCACCATGTACATTTGAGGTGATTTGCACAGGGCTGGCTGATTGTTACAGCGGTTTTGACAAACGCAAAAAAAACAACCCCGCATGTGACCTCATTTCGGAAACTACACCCCTCACGGAATGTAATGAGGGGTGCAGTGAGAATTTACACCCCACTGGTGTCTGACAGATCTTTGGAACAGTGGGCTGTGCAAATAAAAAATGTTGTACAGCCCACTGTTCCAAAGATCTGACAGACACCAGTGGGGGGTAAATGCTCACTGTACCCCTTGTTACGTTCCTCAAGGGGTCTAGTTTCCAAAATGGTATGCCATGTGGGGGTTATTTTGCTGTCCTGGCACCATATGGGCTTCCTAAATGCGACATTCCTAAATTTGCTCTCAAAAAGCCAAATATGACTCCTTCTCTTCTGAGCATTGTAGTTCGCCCGTAGTGCGCTTCAGGTCAACTTATGGAGTACCTTCATACTCAGAAGAGATGGGGTTACAAATTTTGGGGGGTATTTTCTGCTATTAACCCTTGCAAAAATGTGAAATTTGGGGGGGGGGGAAACACACATTTTAGTGATTTTTTTTTTTTTTTTACGTATGCAAAAGTTGTGAAACCCCTGTGGGGTATTAAGGCTCACTTTATTCCTTGTTACGCTCCTCAAGGGGTCTAGTTTCCAAAATGGTATGCCATGTGGGTATTTTTTGCTGTCCTGGCACCATAGGGGCTTCCTAAATGCGACATGCCCCCGAGCAAAATTTGCTCTCAAAAAGCCAAATATCACTCCTTCTCTTCTGAGCATTGTAGTTCGCCTGTAGTGCACTTCAGGTCAACTTATGGGGTACCTCCATACTCAGAAGAGATGGGATTGCAAATTTTGGGGGGTATTTTCTGCTATTAACCCTTGCATAAATGTGAAATTTGGGGGGAAACACACATTTTAGTGAAATTTTTTTTTAAATGTTTTACATATGCAAAAGTTGTGAAACACCTGTGGGGTATTAAGGCTCACTTTATTCCTTGTTATGTTCCTCAAGGGGTCTAGTTTCCAAAATGGTATGCCATGTGGGTATTGTTTCCTGTTCTTGCCCCATAGGGGCTTCCTAAATGCAACATGCCCCCCAAAAACCATTTCAGAAAAACTTACTCTCCAAAATCCCCTCGTCGCTCCTTCGCTTCTGAGCCCTCTACTGCGCCCGCCGAACAATTTACATAGACATATGAGGTATGTGCTTACTCGAGAGAAATTGGGCTACAAATATAAGTATACATTTTCTCCTTTTACACCTTGTAAAAATTCAAAAATTGGGTCTACAAGAACATGCAAGTGTAAAAAATGAAGATTGTGAATTTTCTCCTTCACTTTGCTGCTATTCCTGTGAAACACCTAAAGGGTTAAAACGCTGACTGAATGTCATTTTGAATACTTTGAGGGGTGTCATTTTTATAATGGGGTCATTTGTGGGGTATTTCTAAGATAAACACCCTTCAAATCCACTTCAAACCTGAACTGGTCCCATAAAAATTGTGATTTTGGAAATTTTGTGAAAAATTGGAAAATAGCTGCTGAACTTTGAAGCCCTCTGGTGTCTTCCAAAAGTAAAAACTCGTAAATTTTATGATGCAAACATAAAGTGGACATATTGTATATGTGAACAAAAAAAATTATTTGGAATATCCATTTTCCTTACAAGCAGAGAGCTTCAAAGTTAGAAAAATGCAACATTTTCAATTTTTTCATCAAATTTTGGAATTTTTCACTAAGAAACGATGCAAGTATCGACAAAATTTTACCAATAACATAAAGTAGAATATGTCACGAAAAAACTATCTCGGAATCAGAATGATAGGTAAAAGCATCTTAGAGTTATTAATGCTTAAAGTGACAGTGGTCAGATGTTCAAAAAACGCTCTGGTCCTAAGGTGTAAAATGGCCTGGTCCTTAAGGGGTTAAGGAAAAACTTGAAGTTGTTAATGTCTGTATTGATTTGGCCAAATCTATCTCGAAATTCACTGGGTCAAATTGTTCGGTGAGCCCGTAATTCAGGCCTCTAGATAGTAGCGATACAGTTGCTTCATCCAAGATATCAGTGGTTAAATTGATGAGTATGCAATAAAGAAGCAACCTTGAAAAAGAAGCTTGGTGAGTTTACTGACTTTTTTCCTGCTTTCTCTACATGATGAGCTAATTTACAAATCTGTTTAACTTTCTGGCATCAGTTGATTTAAAAATAAAAATAATAATAACAATAATTTCCAGTGGAGTACCCCTTTAAAGTCATGTTCACATGGCGGAATTTCCTTGCAAAGTTTACTGCACATTTTCCCTGATTTACTAAGAGTGGGGTGTAGGTTTCTTTGTGGGTTTTAATTCCCTAAAATTTATTTTCCACGGTATTTACTAAGGTTTCCCTACATTTTCCACTTTCCCCACATTTTACTTTTTTTTACACATGCTCTGATCTGTCTGGTTTTCCTCAGCTCAAATCCACTACATTTTATGTGGAAACCTTAGTAAATATGTTGTGTTTTTGTAAAAATTTCCCAGTGGCCATGCCCCTTTTTCAGGTTTTCTTAGCAAAATGGAGAGTTAGTCAGGGTTTTTTCAATTCTGGCGCAAATGCTGGCGCAAATTTCTGGCGCAATGCGAAAGAATCGGGCGCACAAACGTGACAAAACATGTTGGGTTTGCAATAGTAAATGAGGGCCATTATGTTCAATGGGATTCTACCAAAATTCAGCCCTTGATTTTGTCAGAATTAAGCAATTCCACAGTTCCGATTAGCAAGCTTTGCTGAACGGAATTTGTGCAGAAGAGCGGAAATTTTGCTGTGTGAACTTAGCCTTACAGTTCCATACAACCTAGAGATTGAAAAGAGCCATGATAAGCGCATGTGCACCATGTGGCCTAAGTCTTTAAAACCTAATGTACACTCACTATTTTCAGCTATTTATCATTTGCGTTTAAAAATTCAATACATTTTAAGCATTTTTTTACATTTTAAGAATATGAAATGTGGAATATCGTGTTAAAGGGGTACTCCCACCCTAGACATCTTATCCCCTATCCAAAGGATTATTACATGCGGCACCCACCTGTCTTTTCACCGGAACCGCTGGAGGGTCTGAGTCGCGACTACGCCAGGACTCCGCCCCCGTGGGACTTCCGTTCCCGTGGTCGTGACTCAGACCCTCCAGCGGTTCCGGTAAAAAAACAGGTGGGTGCCGCATGCAATAATGCAGGGTCTCCAGCGGCGATCAGACATCTTATCCCCTATTCTTTTGATAGGGGATAAGATGTCTAGGGTGGGAGTACCCTTTTAAGTTTGGTAGTGGATCCAGGGTAATTGTCACACATTGGCAATCCTGCCTGATGTTTACCATGGCAGCTGGAGGCCATATCATGGCCTCCGAGTCTG
Organism: Hyla sarda; assembly: GCF_029499605.1. Classification (NCBI taxonomy): domain Eukaryota; kingdom Metazoa; phylum Chordata; class Amphibia; order Anura; family Hylidae; genus Hyla; species Hyla sarda. The sequence goes on along the minus strand of NC_079189.1, from coordinate 370,767,550 downwards.
CCATCTGCGAAAGCATGTGAGGTCCAGCCACAGGCTGGGTATCATAGGCAAACTGTCAGTGCAGTACTGACAAGTAAATAATACAGCAGTACAGAAGTACTTTTTTGGTACTATACAAGCAATTAGATGATTGAAGCTTCAAGTCCCCTATGGGGGTGAAAAATAAATAGAGAAAACATTTTTAAAATAAATTTTAAAAATGTCCATTTCACAATAAAGCTATATATTATCACTAGAGATGATTGAATTTTCAAAAATTTGATTCGACCGATTCGCAGAATATTCAGAAGAAAAATTGGTTGGATCCAAATTTATTCGCAGTGAATCGCTATTAAAAACATCTATTTCCTGGCTACAGAGAGCCTCAATAGGGCCTTGGTGATCCTGAGCACAATTGCTTAGAGGTTATGGAAATGGAGACACCACATTTACCAACGGTCCAAGAAACACCATTGGACAATGCAATCTTTACTCTCTACACAGACGGGTCCAGATATGCTGATGAAAGTGAAATGAAATTTCTACACGGGATACTCAGTAGTTAGCCCGTTCAAAGTTCTGCTGGCAAGACCACTCCCTTCGCGGGTTTCAGCACAAGAGGCGGAACTTATTGCCCTAATTGAAGCCTGCGGCATCTCAGAAGGACAAACCGCCAACATCTACACAGACTCCGCCTATGGGCATGGAGTGGCGCTGGATTGAAATGGGCCCTAAGGGGGTACATGACTGCAAATGGAACCCCTATAAAGAACTTTGACGCTATCAGGACCCTGATTGAAGGCTTAAAACTGCCTAAACGAGTGGCGGTTATCAAAATCAAAGTGCACAGAAGATTGGACTCTGAAGAAGCCAAAGGAAATTTCTTGGCCGAGAGGAAGCAGGGGTATACATGGTGACAAGAAGACAGAAGAAAGGATTAGAAGAACCAGAAGAGGAAAAGGAAAACCCCAGACTCAAGACACTGAAATAGTTCCAGACTCAAGCCTTGGACAAGGAAAAGAATATGTGGGAGAAAATGGAAGCTGAACTAAATGAAGTGGACGGCCAATGGAGAAAAGCAAACAAGATTTGTCTTCACAAAGCCCTTTACCCGGGGGTGACTCAATGGGCTCATGGAGTCACTTACAGAGGAAAAAAAAAACAAATGATCACTTCTATCAACAAAATCTACCTTGCACCAGGAATAACAACACCAGTTGAACAATATGTCAAAGGATGTGACATTTGCAACACCTGTAACCCTGGAAGAACAGAAGTTACTCCTAAGAAACACTTAGCCAAACCTTGCTACCCATTTCAGAGGATCCAGATTGACCACATGCAATTGCATAAAAGTGGAATGTTTGAGTATGTGCTAGTAGCAGTGGACATGTTCTCAGGATGACCAGAAGCCTACCCAGTCACTAATATTACAGCAAAGACTACTGTAAAGAAACTACTAACGGAACTGGTATGCAGATTTGGAGTCCCTGAAGTAATTGAAAGCAATCAGGGACCAGCTTTCATTGCGGATATTACAAGAGAACTTTGGAAAATGGTGGGAGCAGACCTTGGACTCCATACTCCATATCATCCCAGAGCAGTGAGAAAGTTGAAAGACTGAATGGCATTCTAAACGACAAAATTCTAAAAGCCAGCAGAGAACTGTCCCTTCCATGGCCAGAAGTGCTTCCCATAGCCCTGTACTTTGTTAGAAACACACCCCGACAGCCAACAGGTCTAACCCTATATGAGACACTTTTTTATGGGGGGGGGGGGGGTCCCTAAGCTAGGATGTTATTACCCTCAGCAGCTTAGTGCAGGGAATGATAGTTTGGTAAAGTTTGTAAACACACTGTGTAATGAGCTGAAAGTAACATGCTGCAGTTTACTCTTTCATTCCAGATCCAGACACTGAGCAAGGAAGTCACAATCTGCAGCCCGAGAGTTTGTCCTCGTAAAAAGACACGAGAGGGGGCCGCTGGAGCCTAGATTCGAAGGCCTTTACCAGGTTCTACTGACAACTCCGACCTCAGTGAAACTGGAAGGAAAATCAACATGGATACTCGCCTCACACTGCAAGAGGGTTCCTACACCATGCTCCTGATACATATCCTTTTGTGTGTAAATGGAGTGCAAACCCAACAACTCAATTTGACTCCACAAAAATACTGGTCTGACAGGGAAGTGATTCAAAAATCGAATCCCACGTTTTGATAACTCTTCCAGCGACCATGTGGCTACATTTAAATTTGACTACTGTGACATAATGAATTGTCATGAGGTGCCAAAACAATGTCTTATGTATGGGGATGACAATTTAATATTCATATGTGTGACGGATGACTACTGGGGGAACAAATGTGACTATTGGGGAGTAGTGGGATGGAACACAGGGACTGACTGGAACTATAGACCACAGAGTGCAGATAGAGGAAAAGACAATACCGGCAAGTCTCTACTACAGAAAATGACACTTACTAAATCAGGCTCCCGTAATGAAAATGGAATAACTGGTTCTGGTATGCCTCTTACCATCCAGAGAATTCCCCCATGAGAACAACCATCTTGTATGCCAATGGTGGAAGTGCAAACCCAACAGAGTAGGGCTAATATAGAAGTCCCAGGTAAAAGGACAAGTCTGAGTACAAATCAGTGAAGCATCCCATATCCGTTTTTTATTTTTCTCCACCTGAATCTGGGACTACTAGGAAGAACACACCATAGGGAAAGATGGAAGAAAACAAAGTTCTTAGTGGGTAATTGTTGGGTCTATAATATTCTGATATATTGATCGATATATCTATACTCATATGCCTTTATTAAATGCTATATGCTATTGCTAAATATTGCAGAAGAACTTTGCTTTCCTTAATTCAAAATATTTCAGCTTGCTCTTTGCTCATAATGATGACTAGAACCTTGAGATGGAGTCTGTGGATACAAGAAGTCTAAACATTTGGGCTTTGTGGAAGGATGGAAAAATCTCAAGCTAGAGACCTTGCAACGTAAGTGACTTATGCTACGCCATGCTCAAATGACCAATCAGCATATAAAACGATGATTTGATGCATAGTTTTATCCTTCCCTTATTGTCAGTTTGTAAAAACTAATGTGATTTTCGGATAATAAACAGAACTCCCCGGAGTCAGTACCGAGGAGAGAATTTATACCAACCTTGTCTGGTGTGAATTTGCTCATGTCGACACTTGGCAAAATAGCAAAGCGGTAGTCACTCACAGTTTAAGGACTCACATTAATCCATCCTTAACAATAGCAGGTAACTATGGCTATATGCTATTGCTAAATATTGCAGAAGAACTTTGCTATATGCTATTGCTAAATATTGCAGAAGAACTTTGCTTTCCTTAATTCAAAACATTTCAGCTTGTTCTTTGCCCGTAATTAAGACTAGAACCTTGAGATGGAGTCTGTGGATACAAGAAGTCTAAACATTGGGCTTTGTGGAAGGATGGAAAAATCTCAAGCTAGAGACCTTGCAATATAAGTGACTTATGCTATGCTCAAATGACCAATCACCATATAAAACGATGATTTGATGCATAGCTTTACCCTCCCCTTTTTGTCAGATTGTAAAAACTAATGAGATTTTCGGATAATAAACAGAACTCCCTGGAGTCAGTACCGAGGAGAGAATTTATACCAACCTTGTCTGGTGTGAATTTGCTCATGTCGACAATCGGCAAAATAGCACAGAGGTAGTCACTCACAGTTTAAGGCCTCACATTAAACCATCCTTAACAATAGTAGGTGACTATGGCTTTTAGCGCTCACCCTAACTGGCCCCTATTAGCTTTAGAGTTGTAGTACACCCCAGTGCAGCAGTACAGAGTCACTGTGCAGTACACTCAAAAGTGTTCTCTCTATCCTGTCACTGCTTGTCTGCAGTGATTTTGGCTTGTGGTGAATCGCTGCTGTAAAGTTTTTTTTTTTTTATATGGAACACACACACTGTCTACTATCTCTCTGCAAAAATATTCTGAAATGCCTTTTCTGCAGCAATGGCTGCCGATTATGTAGGGCTGTGATATCACAGGGGATGGCTGGCAGCTGATAGGCTGCATTCCACCATGTGATGGAGGGATGACCCTGAATCACACCTTCCCAGAATTCCTTGTCCCATGTCCTCACACGTAGTTCCACCATTTTAGCCCCCCAGCCTGCAGATAATGGACTCCATGGAGCGATTTGTTAAAACTAATCATAGCTATATTCGGATTCATAACAAATCAAATTTTTTATGAAATTGATAACGAATTCGGATTTGTCATATTTGATTCGCTCATCTGTAATTATCACAAAACAGCCCTATGCATAATAGGTTTTGCCTTGCACCATAATTACTAAGGATGTCCCGATACTGGTATCGGTATCGGGGCTGATACTAGCCATTTGCATGGTATGGGGGACTCGTTTAATGTCCCTGATGCCATGCCCGATACCTGGTGCCGCTCTGCTGACCCGTTTTTCCATCCTACCATCCGCATCATAGTGTTCCATGGAGGAGCATGTGACACACACGTCACTCCACCTCCTCCCCTGTGCCCAGCGTAACGCTACGCAGGAAGCACAGTGACGTGTATGTCACATGCTCCTCCATAGGACGACACTATGCATACCGGAGGAGAACGGGGAAGCAGAGCGGCAGCACCAGCACCCGACCCGAGGAGGTGAGCTGTCTGCAAGGAGGGGGCTGATGCTAATGTCTAAGCGGGGGGGCCCTGCTGCTGTCTAAGCAAGGGGGCCCTGCTACAATCTAAATGGGGGGGCCTGCTGCTGTCTAAAGGGGAGGGGCTGCTGCTGCTGTCTAAAGGAGGGGCCTGCTGCTGTCTAATAGGGGGCCCTGCTGCTGTCTAATGGGGAGGCCTGCTGTTGTCTAAAGGGGGGGCCCTGCTGCTGTCTAAACAGGGGCCCTGCTGCTGTCTAAAGGGGGGGCCCTGCTGCTGCCTAGACGGGGGCCCTGCTGCTGTCTAAGGGGGGGGCCTGCTGCTGTCTAAGGGGGGGCCTGCTGCTGTCTAAACGGGGGGGACTGCTGCTGTCTAAAGGGGGGCCCTGCTGCTGTCTAAAAAGGGGGGGCCCTGCTGCTGTCTAAAGGGGGGGCCCTGCTGCTGTCTAAAGGGGGTACCCTGCTGCTGTCTAAAGGGGGGCCCTGCTGCTGTCTAAAGGGGGGGGGGCCTGCTGCTGTCTAAACGGGGGGGGGGGGCTGCTGCTCTCTAAAGGGAGGGCCCTGCTGCTGTCTACACGGGGGGGGGCTTGCTGCTGTCTAAAGGGGAAGCCCTGCTGCTGTCTAAAGGGGGGACCTGCTGCTGTCTAAAGGGGGGCCCTGCTGCTGTCTAAAGGGGAGGGCTGCTGCTGTTTAAATGGGGGCCCACAGTCTAAAGGGGGGCTGTGGTCTACAGGGGGGCTGCTACTTATGTCTACAGGGGGGCTGCTGTCTACAAGAGGGCAGCTGTCTACAGGGGGGGCTGCTACTAATGACTGCCAGGGGGCTGCCAGGGGGTATACTACCTACTATTAAAGACAATCTTACAGCAGAGTCACCTGCACTAACTTGAATTTATATGTAGATAATGCAGGTGACCCGGTTTCTACCGCTGCTCACCATGTGGTCATCGGTCTCACTGCCAATGCAAATTCCCTGTTCTGTCCAATGGAGAAGAGAGAAATCTTGGCTCATACTACAGCATCCGCCTCCATTGTACACAACAAGGACCCACATATCATACGGTAAACAGCGCCAGAAACCGGGTCACCCTGGTGTCAGATTCCCTTTAAAATATAAGTACTTGTACTTGGTATCAGCGAGTACTAGAATTATAGTATCGGTACTCGTACTCGGTCTTAAAAAAAATGGTATTGGGACATCCCTAATAATTACTCATTCTATAAAATTATAATATTATCCTACATGATGAACATTGTGAAAAACCCAAAAATACTATGCCAGAACGGCTATTTTTGGTCACTTTAGGGGAGATTTATCAAAACCTGTCTAAAGGAAAAGATGCTTAGTTGCCCACAGCAGATCACTTTATCTGAAAATGAAAGAAGCATCCTGATTGGTTGCTATGGGCAGCTCAGCATCTTTTCCTCTGGACAGGTTTTGCCTGTGTTTCCAAAAAAAACTTCAAAAATGATCTAAAGCAGTGGTCTCAAACTGTGATACAGCCCCGAATACAGAAGAATAAAAAAGTTATCAGAAGGGGACAATTTCAAGCCTACAAATTTTCTTACAAAAAGTAATATTTTTTTTCACTAGCAAAATAAAACAAAACCTATATAAATTTGGTATCATTGTATAAGGACCTACGAAATAAAGATAATGGCCCTCATTTACTAAGCTGAAACCTAACCAGTTTTTGTCGGGTTATTTTGTCGCAGAGTGTCTGCCACATGTCTGCGCCAGTCTGTGCCAGTGTGTGCCTGGAAAATCGGACAAACCCGACATTGCACTGTGGCGTGGTCTTCCGCAAAGGGAGCGTGGCTGGTCCAAAAGGGTGTGTGGTTTCACAACCAGACCGATTTACTATTGAATTCACAGAAAATCCTGTGGATAAATGACTGGAAATTTCCACCTAGAAAAAGCTGGTCAGAAAATTTTCCCAATAGTATAGAGAGGGGAATCCTGCAAGTCTGAAACATTTCCCACTAGTAAAAACCCAACACTCTTAGTAAATGAGTCCCATTGTGTTATTTATTTATTTTTTTTACCAAAAGTGCACTACGTAGAAACTCAACCCCCCAAAAGTTGCATAATGTTTTTTTTTTCATATTTTTTTTTTTTTGCTCCACAAATAATTTTTTTGCTTTCAACATACATTTTGCGGTAAAATGAGTGATGTCATTACAAAGTACAAAAAGTCCCGCAAACAACAAGTCCTATGGATGGAAAATTTATAATAGTACTAAAAAAAAACTTCATACAGCTCTGTGAACCAAATAAGGCAGTTAATAAACATGAAAACGTGAACATATCTGCTAAACTTACTAACTACTACTGTTCTGGATATCGTAGGGGATAAGATACAACCACCTTAAAAACTATCTTTTAGGGACTGGGGAAAAAAAGTTATCACATGGTGCAATGTGTTTCACCTGAAAAAAAAAGGAAATGGTAAAAACTGCCTAGCAAAACTGTATGAATTTTTGTAAAAATGCATGTGACTTTGCAAAAAAAGGCCAAGAAAAATGACATGTGGGTTTTAACTTTGGCATTTTTTGCCGGCGGTTTTTATTCTTTTTTGGACTTTAGCAATCCAAAAAAGTGATGTAGATACCTTTTTTAACCCCTTAAGGACAATGGACATACTCCTACGCCCCCGTTTCCGAGTCCTTAAGGACCGAGGACGTAGGAGTACGTCCTGTCCTTTCCCGGCCCTCCGCCGCTAGCCGGAGGGGAGCCGGTGCCCGATGCCTGCTGGAATCGTTCAGCAGGCATCGCGGCATATCGCCCAGGGGGGTCATTATGCCCCCCCATGTTGGCGATGGCCGCAGATCGCTGGACAATTCAGTCCAGCGATGTGCGGCGATTCCGGGTCAATTGGGTCTCCAGTGACCCGGTGACCCGGAATTACTGGCTGATCGGGGCCGTCAGAGACGGCCCCGAACAGCCAGAGCCTGCAGGGGTGAGGTGGCACTGGTGCCATCTCACGATCGCCCTGATTCGTCGGCCGGATTACCGGCCGACCAATCAGGGCGCCTGCTGCGGGTGTCACTCCCGCACCCGCTCCGCCCCTCTTCTGGAGGACGTGAGCGGGTGCGGGACGTGCACCCCTGGTGCTGGGGACCCCGATCCCCGGCGTTAATGTTGGGATCGGGGCCCCAGGAGCGACGACGACGGCGGCGGCGGGACTGACCTGTGTGGCGATCAAGCAGCAGCAGGAGGTGAGTGACAGCCTCCTGCTGTTGCTTAGAAACAGCTCCCAGCATGCAAAAATGGCATGCTGGGAGCTGTAGTTATGCAACAGGAGGAGGCAGACCACCACAACTCCCAGCATTCCCTTATGGGCATGCTGGGACTTATGGTTTTACAACAGCTGGAGGCACATTCTTTCTATGGAAAAGTGTACCTTCAGCTGTTGTGTAACTACAACTCCCAGCTTGCACAAACAGCTTAAGTGCATGCTGGAAGTTGTAGTGGTGCATCTGCTGGTTGCATAACTACAACTCCCAGCATGCCCGTTGGCTGTCGGTGACTGCTTGAGTTGTAGTTTTGCAACAGCTGAAGGCACACTGAGTTAAGTAGCAAACCAGTGTGTCTCCAGCTGTTGCATAACTACAATCACCAGCATCCCCAGCCAAAGTAGTATGCCTCCCGCTGTTGCATAACTACAACACCCAGCATGCCCTTCCGCTGTCCGTACATGCTGGTGGTTGTAGCTTTTGCAACAGCTGAAGGCACACTGGTTGCAAAACACTGAGTTTGTTGCCAAACTCGGTGTTTTACAACCTGTGTGTCTCCAGCTGTTGCAAAACTACAACTCCCAGCATGCACTGATAGACCGTACATGCTGGGAGTTGTAGTTTTGCAACAGCTGGATGTTCCCCCCCCCAATGTGAATGTACAGGGTACACTCACATGGGCGGAGGATTACAGTAAGTATCTGGCTGCAAGTTTGAGCTGCAGCAAATTTTCTGCTGTAGCTCAAGCTGCCAGCGAGAAACTACTGTGAACCCCCCGCCCATGTGACTGTACCCTAAAAACACTACACTACACTAACACTAAATAAAATAAAAAGTAAAAAAACACTACATATACACATACCCCTACAATAAAAATGAAAAACGTCTGGTACGCCACCGTTTCCAAAACGGAGCCTCCAGCTGTTGCAAAACTACAACTCCCAGCATGCAGTTATAGACCCTACATGCTGGGAGTTGTAGTTTAGTAACAGCTGGATGTTTCTCCCCCCCCCCCCCCCCCCCCCAATGTGAACGTACAGGGTACACTCACATGGGCGGAGGATTACAGTAAGTATCCGGCTGCAAGTTTGAGCTGAGGCAAATTTTCTGCCGCTGCTCAAACTGCCAGCGAGAAACTACTGTGAACCCCCCGCCCATGCGACTGTACCCTAAAAACACTACACTACACTAACACAAAATAAAATAAAAAGTAAAAAACACTACATATACACATACCCCTACACAGCCCCCCTCCCCAATAAAAATGAAAAACGTCTGGTACACCACTGTTTCCAAAACGGAGCCTCCAGCTGTTGCAAAACAACTACTCCCAGTATTACCAGACAGCCACTGACTGTCCAGGCATGCTGGGACTTTTACAACAGCTGGAGGCACCCTATTTGGGAATCACTGGCGTAGAATACCCCTATGTCCACCCCTATGCAAGTCCCTAATTCAGGCCTCAAATGCGCATGGCGCTCTCACTTTGGAGCCCTGACGTATTTCAAGGCAACAGTTTAGGGCCACATATGGGGTATCGCCGTATTGCGGTTCTGGCACCATAGGGGCTTCCTAAATGCGGCATGCCCCCAGAGCAAAATTTGCTTTCAAAAAGCCAAATGTGACTCCTCTTCTGAGACCTGTAGTGCGCCAGCAGAGCACTTTTCACCCCCATATGGGGTGTTTTCTGAATCGGGAGAAATTGGGCTTCAAATTTTGGGGGGTATTTTCTGCTATTATCCTTTTTAAAAATGTAACATTTTTGGGAAACCAAGCATTTTAGGTAAAACATTTTTTTTTTTTTTTACATATGCAAAAGTCGTGAATCACCTGTGGAGTATTAAGGTTCACTTTACCCCTTGTTATGTTCCCTGAGCGGTCTAGTTTCCAAAATGGTATGCCATGTGTTTTTTTTTTTGCTGTCCTGGCACCATAGGGGCTTCCTAAAGGTGACATGCCCCCCAAAAACCATTTGACGCTCCTTCCCTTCTGAGCCCTCTACTGCGCCCGCCGAACAATTAACATAGACATATGAGGTATGTGCTTACTCGAGAGAAATTGGGTTTCAAATACAAGTAAAAATTTTCTCCTTTTTACCCCTTGCAAAAATTAAAAAATTGGGTCTACAAGAACATGCGAGTGTAAGAAATGAAGATTGTGAATTTTCTCCTTCACTTTTCTGCTATTCCTGTGAAACACCTAAAGGGTTAATACACTTATTGAATGTCATTTTGAATACTTTGGGGGGGTGTAGTTTTTATAATGGGGTCATTTATGGGGTATTTCTAATATGAAGACCCTTCAAATCCACTTCAAACCTGAACTGGTCCATGAAAAATAGCGAGTTTGAAAATTTTGTGAAAAATTTCCAAATTGCTGCTGAACTTTGAAGCCCTCTGGTGTCTTCCAAAAGTAAAAACTCATAAATTTTATGATGCAAACATAAAGTAGACATATTGTATATGTGAACCCAAAAATGTTTTATTTTGAATATCCATTTTCCTTACAAGCAGAGAGCTTCAAAGTTAGAAAAATGCAAAATTTTCATTTTTTTCATCAAATTTTGGGATTTTTCACCAAGAAAGGATGCAAGTTACCATAAAATTTTACCACTAAGTTAAAGTAGAATATGTCATGAAAAAACAATCTCGGAATCAGAATGATAACTAAAAGCATTCCAGAGTTATTAATGTTTAAAGTGACAGTGGTCAGAATTGCAAAAAACGCTCTGGTCCTTAACCCCTTAAGGACGCAGGACGTAAATGTACGTCCTGGTGAGGTGGTACTTAACGCACCAGGACGTACATTTACGTCCTAAGCATAACCGCGGGCATCGGAGCGATGCCCGTGTCATGCGCGGCTGATCCCGGCTGCTGATCGCAGCCAGGGACCCGCCGGCAATGGTCGACGCCCGCGATCTCGCGGGCGTCCGCCATTAACCCCTCAGGTGCCGGGATCAATACAGATCCCGGCATCTGCGGGAGTTCGCGATTAAAATGAACGATCGGATCGCCCGCAGCGCTGCTGCGGGGATCCGATCATTCATAACGCCGCACGGAGGTCCCCTCTCCTTCCTCCGTGCGTCTCCCGGCGTCTCCTGCTCTGGTCTGTGATCGAGCAGACCAGAGCAGGAGATGACCGATAATACTGATCTGTTCTATGTCCTATACATAGAACAGATCAGTATTAGCAATCATGGTATTGCTATGAATAGTCCCATATGGGGACTATTCAAGTGTAAAAAAAAATGTAAAAAAATGTAAAAGTAAAAGTAAAAAAAAAGTGAAAAATCCCCTCCCCCAATAAAAAAGTAAAACGTCCGTTTTTTCCTATTTTACCCCCAAAAAGCGTAAAAAACATTTTTTATAGACATATTTGGTATCACCGCGTGCGTAAATGTCCGAACTATTAAAATAAAATGTTAATGATCCCGTACGGTAAACGGCGTGAACGAAAAAAAATTAAAAAAGTCCAAAATTCCTACTTTTTTAATACATTTTATTAAAAAAAAATTATAAAAAATGTATTAAAAGTTTTTTATATACAAATGTGGTATCAAAAAAAAGTACAGATCATGGCGCAAAAAATGAGCCCCCATACCGCCGCTTATACGGAAAAATAAAAAAGTTATAGGTCATCAAAATAAAGGGATTATAAACGTACTAATTTGGTTAAAAAGTTTGTGATTTTTTTTAAGCGCAACAATAATATAAAAGTATATAATAATGGGTATCATTTTAATCGTATTGACCCTCAGAATAAAGAACACATGTCATTTTTACCAGAAATTGTACGGCGTGAAAACAAAACCTTCCAAAATTAGCAAAATTGCGTTTTTTGTTTTAATTTCCCCACAAAAATAGTGTTTTTTGGTTGCGCCATACATTTTATGATATAATGAGTGATGTCATTACAAAGGACAACTGGTCGCGCAAAAAACAAGCCCTCATACTAGTCTGTGGATGAAAATATAAAAGAGTTATGATTTTTAGAAGGCGAGGAGGAAAAAATGAAAACGTAAAAATTAAATTGTCTGAGTCCTTAAGGCCAAAATGGGCTGAGTCCTTAAGGGGTTAAGGTGTAAAATGGCCTGGTCCTTAAGGGCTGAGGATTTTCCAGTTTTTGTACTCTCGTTTTTTTCTCCTCACCTTTTAAAAATCATAACCTTTTCAATTTTACACCTAAAAATCCATATGATGGCTTATTTTTTGCGCCACCAATTCTACTTTGCAGTGACATCAGTCATTGTACCCAAAAATCTACAACGAAACAGAAAAGAAATCATTGTGCAATGAAATTGAAGAAAAAACACTATTTTGTAAATTTTGGGGGCTTCCGTTTCTATGCAGTACATTTTTCAGTAAAAATGACACCTGATCTTTATTCTGTAGGTCCATATGATTAAAATGATACCCTACTTATATAGGTTTGATTTTGTCGTACTTCTGGAAAAAATCATAACTACATTTATCATCTTCTGACCCCCTATAACTTTTTTATTTTTCTGCATATGGGGCGGTATGAGGGCTCATTTTTTGCACCGCGATCTGAAATTTTTAGCGGTACCATTTTTGTATTGATCGGACCTTTTGATCGCTTTTTTTTCATTTTTTCATGATATGAAAAGCGGCCAAAAATACTTTATTTCGGACTTTGGATTTTTTTGCGTGTACGCCATTGACCGTGCGGTTTAATTAATTATATATTTTTATAGTTCAGACATTTACGCATGCGGCGATACCACATATGTTTATATTTATTTTTATTTACATGGTGTTTTTTTTTTGTGAAAAGGGGGGTGATTTGAACTTTTATTAAGGAAAGGGTTAAATAACATTTATTAACTATTTTTTTTACACTTTTTTTGCAGTGTTATAGCTCCCATAGGGAGCTATAACACTGCACACACTGATTTCCAGCACTGTTCACTGCAAAACCATAGCTTTGCAGTGATCAGTGTTATCGGCGGTCGATTGCTCAAGCCTGCATCTCAGGCTTGGAGCAATCAATCGCCGAAGGGACATGCCGGAGGCAGGTAAGAGGACCTCCGCTCATGTCCCAGCTGATCGGGACACCGCATTTTCACGGCGGTGGTCCCGATCAGCCCCACTGAGCAGCCGGGCAGCTTTCACTTTCGTTTTAGACGCGGCGGTCAACTTTGAACATTGTGTCTAAAGGGTTGACAGTACAAAAAAGAAAGAAAGTTGCAACAGCACTCTTGGTCAAAAAATGGAGGCTCTTAGCGCACTTTTTGATCAAAAGGGTTGATGATAGCGCGCAGCACCGCGATCGCTGCTATTATCCCCGAGTCCTGGATTCAGATACATGCCGGGACCGACCCGATATGACGCGGGGTCACCGCGTGACCCCGCGTTATATTTCGGGAGCCGGCCAAGGACGTAAATATACGTCCTTGGTCGTTAAGGGGTTAATAAAATTTTGTAGGGTACCAAAAAAAAAAAAAGATACAGTAGCGATGGAAAAAAATTGTATCTAACGAAATGTATATTTTCCATAACTAAATTTTTATAAATTTTTTAAACAGGGATCAATTTATGTGGGCGGGCAGGAGCCTAAAAATGTATGACATGCAGATTACAGGCATCACTATTAGAATCATTGCCATGAATCATCTGGATGTGGCAGATTTTTATGTAATTTTTATTTAATTTAATTAGAATTTATAAAAAATTATTGATTACCCATTCTGGCGAGCATCGAGCTGGCGGTGCGCTGCGAGGTGAGCTACCACCTGTCCCAGCCCCTGCATCTCAGCACACCCCCACACTGTGAGTGTCCACTTGAAAAGGGAGGGACTGCAGTACCAGCAACTTGGACAGGAGCACATTCAGCCTTTGTGCCATTGGATAAGTGAGCGCATAAAGCTAGAAGTGGCTGCAGTGAAAAAGCTCGTACTTATATCTGAAAATCGAGCAGGCGGTCCTCCGCCAGGCAAGATACCACCTATTCCAGCCTCTGCCTCTCAGGTTCTTTGTTATCGCTCCAAGCTGTTTCATTGGATTCTTGTGATATTTCCACAGGAAATAGGACGGCGATGACGATAGGTCCTCAGTCTTGAAAAGATTACACTGATTTTTTTACATTTTATATTTATCTTAGATTCCCCAGTTTAATGTTCCAGTGTTTACTTTGAACTAATACTGTATGACCACAAAACCCAATCTAACAAGGAGTCACATGGAGGCACAATGACAGAGCATAGAGGTGGCAGCAGCATGAGGACACCATAATCTGTCAGAATTACACAGCCTGGAATTTGCGGCAGCAAGAGGAGACCATATAGTGGCTGAATGACACAGCCTGTAGCTCGCGGCAGCATGAGGAGACCATAGAGCCTCATATTCCCTAAGATTTAAAGATGAATTTTAAAATTTAAATTGAAGATTTATGGTAGCTAGTGCTACCATGAAAAATGTGTAGGTAATGTCCCAGGCCCAGCAGCATCAGTAAACCACATAGTGGCTGAATGACACAGCCTGCAGCTCAAGGCAGCACAAGTAGAACATATAGTGGCTGAATGGCACAGCCTGGAGTTGGCGGAAGCATGTGGAGGCCATATGGTGGCAGAATGTGACAGCCTGGAGGTGGCAGCAGCAGCATCAGGAGTCCTGAAAGTGACACAGTGAAAGAGTGGTGCGGTGGGTGGGAATACCAGTACCCGGTGATGAAGGTGGGTCAAAAAAGGTCTGATGGTGAGGAATGTTTGTAACTGGGGAGCAGCGCCTTAAATCTTACTGGCACTATCCATATTTGTGGAGTGTTGGTGTGGCACCATGGTCAATCTACTCTGATGCATCAGGCATTGGTGGGTGGAAATCCTGGCTGATCCATGCCCAAAGTTCAGTCTCTCCACATTTTTCATGGACAGACGAGTTCTCCTTGGGGTTACTATTGCCCCCGTCGCACTAAACACCCCGTCTGATTGCACACTACTTGCCGGGCAGGACAGCTTTTCCAGGGAAAACTCTGCTAGTTGTGGCCACAAATCAAATTTGGCTGCCCAGTAGTCCAGCGGATCTTCAAGGTGTGTTGGCATGGGCATGTCAAGGTATGCCACTACCTGCTGGTTCAGGTCCTGCTCCAGGTCTACTTGCTGCTGATGAGTTGCTTCACTATGCGGGTGAAGAAAGCTACCCATCAGCGACTGTGGACTCAGGCTGCTGATTGAGCTGGTACTGCTCCTGCCACCCCACCCCTCCCCAGCAGCCATGGCAGTGGAAGGTGAGCGCAGGGAGCCCCCTGATTCAGACCTGCGAGAGGATGGACGATGGTGCTGATGACGTAGGATGTCTCTGTAGTAGGTCAGTTTGTCCTCCCTCTCAGTTGGTGTAAAAAAGGCCCCCATTTTGTGGCGATAGCGAAGGTCCAATAAGGTGGAGAGCAAGAAGTCATCCCGCTGCCGAATGGTGATAATTCGGAGGTCACTACACAAGCAAGTGAGCATACATAATGCCATTTGTGCAAGTGACTTGGAGGGACTCCCTGCCTCCATCTCCACTGCATACTGCCACGATGTGTTTGGGTCCTCTGTCTCACCTTTCTCATAACCCTCTAGCTCCTCTGGCTGGTCCTGCTCCTCCTGTCAGATGACTAGAAAAACACCCCATTTCGTAAAACCTAAACTGTGCTCTATTGTGCCGTTCCCCCTCCTTCTCCTCCTCCAGTTCAGCCCCCACAGGGCTCATGTGGCCATGAGACGTAGGCGCCATGTCTCTATTACCCTGACCAGCAATCGTTTCCAACATGTGTTGTAGGAAATGAAGCAGTGGAATGACGTCGTTCATCCTGTAATCCTGGTGACTGACTAATAATGTGGCTTCCTCAAAGGGCCTGAGCAAACGGCAGGTGTCACATATGAGCTGCCACTGGTTCAGATACACAGGGGAGTCATCCTATCCGCTTGGATAATCAGGAAATCGGTGATGGCTTTTCTCTGTTCGTATAGTCGGTCCAACATATGAAGGGTGGAATTCCAACGTGTGGTAATGTCGCAAATAAGACTATGTTGGGGTATACCGTTCTGATGCTGCAGTTCAAGGAGGGTGAGCTTTGTGGTGTACGAGTGGCTGAAGTGCATGCAAAGTTTTGGACCAGCACCGCCCGGTCTCCTTTGAGTTACTATTCTTCCTGGCTGATCTGGTGGGAGTTGAATGTCGGGATTTGTATGAGGTCCGGTTGCTCTGCTTGGCGTTCTCCTTGGCCTTTTTTGGGGCTTTTAGGGTATCCGAGCTTGTGTCCCGGTCGCGGTTTGCTGTGGACGGTTTGCCGTTTGATGATGTGACCTTGGGGGTGGGGCTGTTGAGGTGCTGGTTGGGGAGGTCTAAGACGGATCAGGTTGGCAGGGGCCAGTGGGAAGTTTTGGGTGGTCCAGTCCGATGTTTCCGGGAATTTTTGGAGTTCCGCCCTGCTGGTCCGATGCCGTTGTTGGTGCATTCGGATTGGTCGGCGTTGTCTCGGTTCCAGTTTGTATCTATTTTCAGGCTCCGTTTGGTGGTGAGGGGGTTGGTTCCGAGTTTGTACAGTTCGCACTCCTTCCGCATTGCTGCGGCTACGGAGGCAGCGAGCTGGGGGGGGTGGGGGAAGATCATTTGAGGAGTATTGGCCGGTGGGAGTCGAACAGGTATTGATTATATGTGCGCCCTCATTTGTTGTGATGTTATAGGCATTTGTTGGCTGTTTGGGTGTATCACTGTTTAGGTCATTTATGAGTTGTTTTTCTTGTGTTTTTGCAGGTCGGACCCCCTTTTTGGTGTGGATTGTGGGCCATTCGTATGTCAGGTGGGGTGCCGTCCGGGCTGATGTTTGCCAGAACAGGTAGGCAGGTAGGCAGTTGGGGCTTAGTCGATCCGTTGCGGTGGTTCGTTGGATAGGAGTTAGTGGGATGATGTGGAGCCGCCTTTTACCGGAGGTGCAGAGCAATGCCGCTTTGAATTAATTATGGGCGCACTGGCCCTTTAAATTTCAGAGCTCCGCCGCGTGGGCGCCCTAGGAGACAGAGACGAGCATGGCGGAGCTGTGTTACAGTGACAGCAGAGCGGGGTAAGTGACGGGTTGGGATTCGCATGCGGGCAGTCCCGCAATGCGAATCCCAGCCTCACCGGCAGACGGGGACCCCGGGATACTGCGCTCACGGCCGGAGCTTGCGGCTAGAGCGCAGCGCGTGACACTCCTCCAATGTACTTGCAGATTTCTTTAAATTCTGCGTCATTTCCACAAAAAAATCCACAAATTTATACCGATTTTGACTCCCCTATTAAGGTCAATGTGGAAAGTACACAATAAATCCACAGCACTGGATGTCTGCATTAGTAGTGTGTGGATGAAAATTGTTAAAATCTCATTCACCTTGCTGCTTCTGTAATACGCTGCAGGATGCACATACAAAGCATACTCTAAAGCTAAATTGTATTCCTTTCTCTCTTTGTAGAGAAAGAGGGTGCTTTATATATTTTTATACATAATTATTATTATTATTTTTTTAAAGGTTGTCTTTTATAAAAATGACCCAAGTTGATAGATATAAAATAAACAAGAAGTGGAACAGATTTGTTTTGTGAATTAATCTGAAAGGAAGCAATGGGGATTTGTTGTGTTTTTATTTTATTTTATTATAACTTGACAAATAATATGCAGGAGGTGTAAACATTTTTGGAAATATTCCACATTTCAGTGTCGCAGTACAAGGAAAGCAGTAATTCATTTCAAGTGAGACTGAAAGCTTAGAACAATTCTATATATCATCGAAACATCTTTTCTAAGATCTCATAGAAATAAAGTACATGTTTCACTCTTCTCTAACACAACCCTTCATTTTCCATCTTAAACACCATTTAAATATATGTTGGAAAGGATACTCACCAGACAGGTAAACTTTTATTTAACGTCTTGTGCAACAGTTTTTACAGTTAAACAGTTTCTCTTGAGGTAACCGGGATGCAGGATACCTCACAGATTTTGCTGGGACTAGTAGTCTTGAGATTTAAGCAGGTCAATGTGCTACTAATTATATGCTTTGAGTTGAATAGTAGTCACTAGGAATTTTAGATAGAGCTTGGTAACTCACGGTTTGTAGTGGCTGCAGGTTTCTTAGGCTTTGGCCTGGGTGAGATGAATTGAGATATGCTGATATTGTGCTGTGCTGAAATTCAGGAGATAAGAGAGTGAATTTAAAGACTACAGCCCCTTATATACTAAGGAGGCTGGACTACAGCCCATTGGTTGAAAAGCCTGTAGGACATGAACCCAGGGAACTCTGGGTACATCACATGACAGGATCACATGACCCAGGAAGGTCCTATACATTTGTACAACTTTATACAATATATCACGTGACCTAGGAAGGTCCTATATATTTATATTACCTTTATATACACAACTTTATAGATAATTAACAATATGCCTAATACACTTATATGGATTGAGCAAAGGGTAAGCCCTGCAGGAGAGCCCTGTGGAATGGAGGAACTCTAACTGAGGGGAGTTCAGTTAGAACAAGAGACAAGGTCCTGTACCGGGACACCTCACTGGGAATAAATTTTCTATATGCCACCATGTGCACCACCACATTTCGCAGTTATGTTGACACTTCTATGCTGCTTTTTCAAAAACATGACTAAGTAAGGCACATTTCACACTGTGTTATTGAGGTGCCTGGAGGAGATATACATTGGGGAACTAATCGTACTTAGACTTATATGTTAAAAATGTATACCATGCAGTATTCGTTTTTTTCATTGTATCTTACTCTATCACACACGCAGATATACAGATTTGCGCAGATGTGAAAATAAACAGAAACTCTAATTTTAACCACCATAGGCCAGAATCACAATATTTGGTTTATGCATAACCATCCTATAAAGGCCAAAATAACTCCCTTTTGGCCTCTGCCGGGTGATGGGGGGGTCTATGGACACGTTTCCCATATGTATTGGGAAATTTCCTGATGAGTACAGCAAACGTACAAAACAAACATGGTGTGAAACAAGCCTAACTCTACCTCAAAGTTTTCTTTTACAGGTTACCAAAAAATTCCCTGAAGGTCCCAGGGCAATAATATCAAAATTCAACCTTTAAGGGGTTGCCCCCTTGCGGGGAAAAACCTTTACTAGAAACCCCCCGTAGTAAAAATATGTTATAAGCTTATTATGCTGCTTGAAGTGAATTAAAATCCCTGAGACAAACTGTTTAAAATAATCAGTGGCTCTTGTTAATTCCTGTAAATTGATGCCATGCGTTTCTATATCCAATGAAGGGTTATATGTCCAGCATTGGTTTAACTCGCACTCTCAGTGCGCCATTATTGTAAGGCGCATCACTGCTCCCAATTACTGGTTATAGGGTTACCAGTAATTGGGAGCAGTGATGCACCTTACAATAATAGCGCACTGAGAGTGCGAGTTAAACCGATACTGGACATATAACCCTTCATTGGATGCAGAAACGCATAGCATCCATTTACAGCCAAGGGGGTTTCTAGTAAGGGGTCTTCCCCGCAAGGGGGCAACCCCTTAAAGGTTGTATTCTTTTCCAGGTGTCTCCACCAACCTCCACTGCTGGGCAACAACACTGGCTGTTCTAATAGTTCAGCTAGGTACTGTATAGTTTAAAAATAAATCCTACAGGATGCAAATATGCAGCAGATCCTGTATGTGTAAATGTACCCTAAAAGGGATTTGACAGAACAATACTGCTCAATAAATCTACATATGATAAAGTACATATGTTGTGTATGTAAAAATTATGTGGGTTGCAAAAATACATGTTCTTACACATATTATTATTATTTCTGTGGTTCCAGGGTGCTGTACATATCATAAGGGTTAAAATATATAACACAAAAACAGGTACAGTGAACGTGACACGGAGTAAATGACAGATATAGAAGGAGTGAGAGGTTACAAGCCAACTGTCTTTATAACTCACATATAACTTGCATAGAAATGTAGTTTTGCCAATGACAGGCTCAGGCTTTTATTCACAGACAAAATTTTAAAATGCTTCTTACTATTCTGATAAAGTCATAACTTAGAAATCAGTCAGAGTTATGGACTTGTTTTTATTTTATTTTCCACATGCTTGTGGACTTATTTTTGTTCATGTATTATGGGAAAAAAAAGTTATAAATAAACAGTTATACAAAAAAAATAATAATAATCTGAGATATATGTGCTACCGGTAATTGTGTATTACCAAAAGACCAAACGTATAACATGTTTTGGGGCTCTAAAAATATCCCCTTCTTCAGATAAAAATGAACAACAATGCACCCAATTTAGTATCTGAAGGAGGATATATTTAAAGGGGTACTCCACTGGAAAACATTTTCTTTTAAATCAACTAGTGCCAGAAAGTTAAACAGATTTGTAAATTACTTCTATTAAAAAATCCAAATCCTTCCAGTACTTATCAGCTGCTGTATAATACACAGGAAGTTCTTTTCTTTTTGAATTTCCTTTCTGCCTGACCACAGTGCTCTCTGCTGACACCTCTGTCAATTTTAGGAACTGTCCAGAATAGGAGCAAATCCCCATAGCAAACCTCTCTTGCTCCTGACAGTTCCTGACATGGACAGAGGTGTCAGCAGAGAGCACTTGTGATCAGGCAGAAAGAAAATTCCAAAAGAAAAGAACTTCCTATGTATTATACAGCAGCTGAAAAGAACTGGAAGGATTTGGATTTTTTAATAGAAGTAATTTACAAATCTAAACAAGTATAGAGGGACTCAGCACCACCTGCTGATGGCACTGGAGGATAATGATCTATGCTCGGTATACTGTGTCTTCCCTTGCAACTGCTGGAGGGATTTCAGTGGTGCTCTACGTGTGCAGTAAAGTCCATTCAAAGCATGTGCATAGGAGATATAGAGAAACGGAGCAACTCACAACACCGACCCAGGTATTCTTTGCAGGTGAAAATTTATTCCAGGATTTACACCACGGAAGACAAGCAGGGTAGAGTGGACAAAGGACTCGGGGGTATCCTCTCGGTGACGGGCCATTTGGCGCCGAAGCGCTTTGTCAGACCGGGGCCGTTTGGCGCCGAAGCGCTTCGTGATCCCGGTCTGATAAAGCGCTTCGGCGCCAAATGGCCCGTCACCGAGAGGATACCCCCGAGTCCTTTGTCCACTCTACCCTGCTTGTCTTCCGTGGTGTAAATCCTGGAATAAATTTTCACCTGCAAAGAATACCTGGGTTGGTGTGGTGAGTTGCTCCGTTTCTCTATATCTCCTATGCACATAATTTACAAATCTGTTTAATTTTTGGGCACCAGTTGATTTAGAAGAAAATATTTCCCAGTGGAGTACAACTTTAGCGCCCCAAAACAAGTTGTATGTTTCATCTTTTATATGAACCTTTTTTTGGGTGAAAAACCACTTCTGGTGGCACAAAGATCTATTTTTACTGCTATTTTTTTTACTTAGATATCATATGTTATCATATGTCTATTGAATGCAGTGTTGCATGATCCTTCTTCTGAACCACGCCAATTCTATATAAGCTGGTACAGTGATTGCATCTTATATGACCTGGTAGGGAGAGCACCTACCTTCACATATGTTAAAAAGTGTCTTACTGTAGTTCTATAGTGTTACCCTATAAGATGCTTTGCCTATATTTTTTATTTATGTCCTCACAGAGTAACCCAGAAATGGAAGCAAACACCAGATGTACAATATAAAAGAACAGGAACTGGATCCTCTGCCCTATACTGTGTCTCAGTCCACAACGAAAGTTACTAGCCTTATCCTTTACGTGCATCTAGTAGACAATAGAAGACATTACTTTTTATGTTATATTTGACAACTTAATTGTATATACTTTCTACTGTGTATCCTATGTTAGACCCATATTTTTATTCTTCACAGTATTTAGTGTTTGCATCTTATACGTATATTCTATCTGTATATGGCTGTGTTCACATTTTTGTCTGAGCCGCCATTTCCAACCTCTGTTGATAATCCCATCATCTCCCATGCAGTTCTATTCCTTTATTCAAAAATATATAAGCCTTGATGGAACCCAAAAGACCCCATGTGTGATGTTGTAGCAATTATGGGGAAAAAAAGTCAATACTAGTCATTTTTAAGTGGTATAGATTTTACAACAATTTGGAAGACATCAAACATCTGCTAAAAAAACAAACAAAAAAAAAAACTTATGTTATAGTTGGTCAATTCTACAAATGCCATAAAATCTCAAACTATGAGAAATAAACTCTTAGTGGTGCTATAAAAACATACCTTGTTCAGAGCAGATATTTACTAGGCAATAACCTAGAAATTAAAGAAATCTTATGTATATGTGTGTAGAAATTCTGTAAAGAGGTTTATATTGAAAATCCAATGAAGTTTATGAATCAGTAGAGCACATTAAATAAGGCCTTCCATAATTCTAGAGCAGCAAATCATAATATTCTTGTGACATGAACCTTGCTTGCCAGATATTGAGGATAATTCTATAAAAGTGATTGAAGTACGGTAAAGAAATAACTGTAAACTGGAGGTAAATTGACTTTATATTTTAATAAAAAAAATATCACCACACTTATTACCACATTTGTTAAGAATATAAAATAACAGTATTTGAACGGTAACCACTTCTGCTGACAATTTTCTTATTGCTTTAATGCATCAAAAAGAAGAAAATGAGGCAACTTCGTAAAAAGTCAAGTAATAAAGTCCTGTTTTGAGAACAGCTCCTATGCAAATCTACCAGAAGAAGAGGCACACCACACGTCCAGTTGCAATGGTTTCTGGTGTCTATGGTTACAGATTGCGAGCAATCCCTGTGTACTGTGACCATGATTGACCCTAGGAGCCAATAGAGGTGAGGAGTAGGACCCATGGGAATATTGAGCAGACAGGTATTAGGTAGCTTTCATAAATAAATTACCAAGGTACTTGATAATGTTTTTTCTTTGAGTTCATAGTTAAAGGGGTTCTCCACCATAATGTGATTTTAGTACGTACCTGGCAGACAGTAATGGACATGCTTAGGAAGGATCTGCGCTTGTCTTTGGGCTAAATGGCTATGTTGTGAGATTACCATAATACTGTGGCTAGCTGTTTGCGAACTGGTATTTCCTGTTTGACTTTTCTATTTTTGACTAAAAATCCCACAATTCCATTTTCCTCCCTCCCACACATCAGCCACCCCACCTATTGAAACATAAATGAGCCGCATCCATTCAAAAGACCTGTTGTTTCCAATCAGGGTGCCTACAGCTGTTGCATTAGTTGCAGAATGATCTCTCTCCCACCAAGCGATCACTTAACCCATTGAAGCAGACAGGCTCACTGTCATCAGCTGACTAGGTCTTGGCTGCATTGCAACCTGGGAAAAATCTGAGACAACAGTCATTTTGTATGCTATTAAAAATAAATATTGGGGTGAAAATCGCATAAGAATTGTGAGAAAACCATCACACACAGGTACAGACACTATATTATGAACTACACTAACTTTGACCTCCCCTTTAAAAAAAAATAAAAAAATCAACCACTTACGTGATCCAGCTGAGATGCTTTAGATTAGGCTCCTCCATGTGAGAAGCGCCTGATGTAGGTTGCAGACAGAACCAAGACCAAAGGCAAGCATTGTCCAGTCATTCTTGTCCTAAAGAGTCCTTGATAAACTCCCCTTTAATGCTACCCTTGATTGGGACTTGTTATCCTGACGAGGGGTCTTGGCTGAGGTAGGAATGCAGCTTGGTTTGTCTCTCTCTAGACTCTACTCACATGGCTTGTAGTGTGCATGGAAAGTTCTAGGCTCGCAATTCCCTTGCTCTAGAGCTCCTCTATATAGGGCATAGTGTTTGGTTTCGGTCACAAGATGGCACTGTGTACTGACTTGTATGAGACTCTGCAGCATGGTTTGTTATATTTATGCAAATGTGGGTGGTGACTGACTTGTTACTGCTTCAGCATCACACTAACAAACTGAAACAAGGCAGCACACACATAAATCATATAACATACGTTCCCATAGTGACAGAACATCCTGGACCCAACTCTGCAACCCTGTTATGGGATGTTACATGTGGACAGAAAATTAAACTTAATGCACTGAAAAGAGGTTTTTCCTCTACTACTTTTTTGATTTTATATTTCACAACTTTTGAGTTAGTTTAGTGCTCAAGAGTCTGAAGTGGTCCCATTATGTGCAGTACTGGACGCCGTATCTCCAGAAGGATGTAGATATTTTGGAGAGAGTTCACAGAAGATACTAAACTAGTACATGGATTGCAGCATAAAACTTATCAGAAAAGATTAAATTACTTTAACACGTATAGCTTGGAAGAAAGAAGAGACAGAGGGGATATGATAGAGACTTTTAAATACATAAAGGGAATCAATACAGTAAAAGAGGAAAGCATATCTAAAAGAAGAAAACTATCATAAGAGGACATAGTTTTAAATTAAAGGGGCAAAGGTTTAAAAGTAATATCAGGAAGTATTACTTTACTGAGAGAGTAGTGGATGCATGGAATAGCCTTCCTGCAGAAGTGGTACCTGTAAATACAGTGAAGGAGTTTAAACATGCATGTGATAAGCATAAGGCTATCCTTCATATAAGATAGGGCCAGGGACTATTCATAGTATTCAGATTATTGGGCTGACTAGATGGGCCAAATGGTTCTTATCTGCCGACACATTCTATGTTTCTATGTTTAGTCATTTTAACCATGATTGAAAAGGTAAAACAGTATGTTCTCTATATAATGAAAACAACAGGACCAAACATTACAATTCTTAAATCGGATCATGTCCCTCATAGAAAAAATATGTGGGCACACCTGAAGGTTTTTATCCTCCTATATATGATTCTGGGGTCTGTATTATGGTGGGTGGTGATTCTGGGGTCTGTATTATGGTGGGTGGTGATTCTGGGGTCTGTATTATGGTGGATTCTGATTCTGGAGTCTGATTTATGGTGGTTGGTGATTCTGGGGTCTGTATTATGGTGGATTCTGATTCTGAGGTCTGTATTATGCACAGAGATCTGATTCTGGGGTCTGTATTATGGTGGGTGGTGATTCTGGGCTCTGTATTATGGTGGGTGGTAATTCTGGGGTCTGTATTATGGTGGGTGGTGATTCTGGGGTCTGTATTATGGTGGAGTCTGATTCTGGGGTCTGTATTATGGTGGGAGGTGATTCTGGGGTCTGTATTATGGTGGAGTCTGATTGTGGGGTCTGTATTATGGTGGAGTGTGATTCTGGGGTCTGTATTATGGTGGGGTCTGATTGTGGGGTCTGTTTTATGGTGAAGTCTGATTCTGGGGTCTGTATTATGGTGGGTGGGGATTCTGCGGTCTGTATTATGGTGGATTCTGATTCTGGAGTCTGTATTATGCACGGAGATCTGATTCTGGGGTCTGTATTATGGTGGGGTCTGATTCTGTGCTCTGTTTTATGGTGGGTGGTGATTATGGGGTCTGTATTATGGTGGGTGGTGATTCTGGGCTCTGTATTATGGTGGGTGGTAATTCTGGGGTCTGTATTATGGTGGGTGGTGATTCTGGGGTCTGTATTATGGTGGGTGGTGATTCTGGGGTCTGTATTATGGTGGGGACTAATCCTGGGGTCTGTATTATGGTGGGGTCTGATTCTGGGGTCTGTATTATGGTGGGGACTGATTCTGGGGTCTGTATTATGGTGGAGTCTGATTCTGGGGTCTGTATTATGGTGGGAGGTGATTCTGGGGTCTGTATTATGGTGGAGTCTGATTGTGGGGTCTGTATTATGGTGGAGTGTGATTCTGGGGTCTGTATTATGGTGGGGTCTGATTGTGGGGTCTGTATTATGGTGGAGTCTGATTCTGGGGTCTGTATTATGGTGGGAGGTGATTCTGGGGTCTGTATTATTGTGGGGTCTGTATTGTGTAGGGAGGTCTGATTCTGGGGTCTATATTATGGTAGGGACTGATTCTGGGGTCTGTATTACGAAGGGGTCTGTATTATTGTGGGTCCTGATTCTGGGGTCTGTATTATGGTTGGGCCTGTATTATTGTGGGTCCTGATTCTGGGGTCTGTATTATAGTGGGGCATGATTCTGGGGTCTGTATCATGGTGGAGTCTGATTCTGGGGTCTGTATTATGGTGGGGTCTGATTCTGGGGTCTGTATTATGGTGGGGACTGATTCTGGGGTCTGTATTATGGTGGGTCCTGATTCTGGGGTCTGTATTATGGTGGGTACTGAGTCTGGGGTCTGTATTATGGTGGAGTCTGATTCTGGAGTCTGTATAATATAGGGAGGTCTGATTCTGGGGTCTGTATTATGGTGGGGACTGATTCTGGGGTCTGCATTATGGTGGTGCATGATTCTGGGCTCTGTATCATGGTGGAGTCTGATTCTGGGGTCTTTATTATGGTGGGTGAAGATTCTGGGGTCTGTATTATGGTGGGTGGTGATTCTGGGATCTGTGTTATGGTGGAGTGTGATTCTGGGGTCTGTGTTATGGTGGGGTCTGATTCTGGGGTCTGTATGATGGTGGAGTCTGATTCTGGAGTATGTATAAAGTATGGAGGTCTGATTCTGGGCTCTGTATTATTGTGGAGTCTGATTCTGGGCTCTGTATTATGGTGGGGACTGATTCTGGGGTCTGTATTATGGTGGGTCCTGATTCTGGGGTCTGTATCATGGTGGAGTCTGATTCTGGGGTCTGTATTATGGTGGGGTCTGATTCTGGGGTCTGTATTATGGTGGGGTCTTATTCTAGGGATTGTATTATGGTGGGGACTGATTCTGGGGGTCTGTATTATGGAGGGGACTGATTCTGGGGTCTGTATTATGGTGGGTGGTGATTTTGGGGTCTGTATTATGGTGGGGACTGATTCTGGGGTCTGTGTTATGGTGGGGTCTGATTCTGGGGTCTGTATTGTGGTGGGGACTGATTCTGGGGTCTGTATTATGGTGGGGACTGATTCTGGGGTCTGTATTATGGTGGGTGGTGATTCTGAGGTCTGTTTTATGGTAGGGCCTGATACTGGGGTCTGTATTATGGTGGGGACTGATTCCAGGGGTCTGTATTATGGAGTGATCTGATTCTGGGGTCTGTATTATGGTGGGGTCTTATTCTGGGGTCTGTATTAGGGTGGGGTCTGTATTATGTAGAAAAGTATGATTCTGGGGTCTGTATTATGGTGGGGTCTGATTCTGGGCTCTGTATTATGGTGGGGTCTGATTCTGGGCTCTGTATTATGGTGGGGTCTGATCCTGGGGGTCTGTATTATGGTGGGGTCTGATTCTGGGGTCTGTATTATGGTGGGGACTGATTCTGGGGGTATGTATTATGGAGGGGACTGATTCTGGGGTCTGTATTATGGTGGGTGGTGATTCTGGGGTCTGTATTATGGTGGGGTCTGATTCTGGGGTCTGTATTATGGTGGGAATTTATTCTGGAGTCTGTATTATGGAGGGGACTGATTCTGGGGTCTGTATTATGGTGGGGACTGATTCTGGGGTCTGTATTATGGTGGGTGGTGATTCTGAAGTCTGTATTATGGTAGGGCCTGATACTGGGGTCTGTATTATGGTGGGGACTGATTCCGGGGTCTGTATTATGGTGGGGTCTTATTCTGGGGTCTGTATTATGGTGGGGTCTGTATTATCTAGAAAAGTATGATTCTGGGGTCTGTATTATGGTGGGGTCTGATTCTGGGCTCTGTATTATGGTGGGGTCTGATTCTGGGCTCTGTATTATGGTGGGGTCTGATCCTGGGGGTCTGTATTATGGTGGGGTCTGATTCTGGGGTCTGTATTATGGTGGGGACTGATTCTGGGGGTATGTATTATGGAGGGGACTGATTCTGGGGTCTGTATTATGGTGGGTGGTGATTCTGGGGTCTGTATTATGGTGGGGTCTGATTCTGGGGTCTGTATTATGGTGGGAATTTATTCTGGAGTCTGTATTATGGAGGGGACTGATTCTGGGGTCTGTATTATGGTGGGGACTGATTTTGGAGTCTGTATTATGGAGGGGACTGATTCAGGAGTCTAAATTATGGTGGGGGTCTGATTCTGGGGTCTGTCTTAAAATGGTTCCTTGTTGGACAAATGTTGAACAAAAACTTTATTGGCTGTTGTGGCAATCCCCTTCCTTTGTATTGTCCTCACAGTAAGGTCCTTACAGCGGGGACAATATATTGGAAATATTCTGAAAAAAAAAAAACACATATCCTGTGACAAGCCCCACCCCCACAAACCCCACCCGCAGTAAACTAAACCCATAATAAAGCAACTTTGAAATTTTTTTGGCACAGCATTACCAAAAGGTTGCCTACCCCTGCTCTAGTGTGCTGCCCATGTGTTCAGTATTTACCCATATGACATACTAAAACATGTCCTAATCTTTTTTTGTTTTGGATTGACATTTTTTTTCCTTTTTTATTATTAGATCAGATACTATACTCCATAAATTCTAGTGATGACCAGAACAAATCTTTAAAGGAAGGCTGAGATCAGTAAGATAAAGTTTTAGCCCTCTGTGAATCATATGCACCCTGTTAGGCCATCCATAGATTATGGTTGCTGTTTTCATGAGGGCATACAGCTGAGAAGATCTGATGAGAAACCGAAAGATGAAAGAAGAGTTACTGAAGACAGCGTTATAGTTCAGACCACCTCTGTGCATTATTCTGCCGGAAAGCTCTTCTATAGACAGGAAAATACAGTGAACTTTCTTTAACAAACAAATCTTTACCAGATTATTTGCTCCACACTGGGCAGAAAAGACTGTGTGAAGACAGCAAGTTCAGGTAAGGTTAGTTACACATTAGTTACACGTCATAGACTATTTCATATACTTTGTTACTCTTAAAACTCAAAAGTTTTTTTTTTTTTAAATAAAACAGTGTGAGCTTGGATGTAAATGAATTGTTCAAACAGCTGGTAGAATTAAAGGGTTCGGACAAAATTTATTCATGGCAAATCACTATTAAAAATGGCAATTTATGGCCTACAGAAAAGCTCAATAGGGGTGTAGAACACTTTGCCTTATCCTAACATGCATAGGGTGTGTGCTGTTAGTGAAATAATACTGTTATTTAGTATGACATGCAGATTACAGGAATCGCTATTCGAATTTCTGCCACAGAGAATCTGGATGTGGCAGATTTTTTATGTCATTTTTATTTAATTTAATTTGAATTTATTACATTTTTTGAGTACCCATTCTGGTGAGCATTGAGCTGGCGATCCTCCGCCAGGCGAGATGCCACCTGTTCCAGCCCCTGCCTCTCAGAGCACCCCTGACTGTGATAGTGTGAATTGTTATTGAATCAGTTATGGTTCATTGTTATCGCTCCAAGCTGTTTCATTGGATTCATGTTGTAATTCCACAGGTAATATGACGTTGATGACCATAGTGCCTCAGTTTTGAAAAGAATACATCAGTTTTTTTTTAATTTAAGTTTTAAATTAGATTCCCAAGTTTAATGTCCCGGTGTTTACTTTGAACTAATACTATATGACCACAAAACCCAAACTAACAAGGAGTCACATGGCAGCACAATGACAGAGCCTAGAGGTGGCAGCAGTATGAGAAAACCATAAGCTGGCAGAATGACACAGCCTAAGATTAAAAGATGAATTTTCAAATTTAAATTGAAGATTTATGGTAGCTAGTGCTACCATAATTTTTTTTAGGTAATGTCCCAGGCCCAGCAGCATCAGTATATCATATACTTTGGAGAAAAAAAGAAATGGAAGTGAATTGCACTCACCACAGTGACAGTGATTGTAGATCTTTATTCCAAAGGCAGATGAAGCAGCATAAGGAGGAATGTCAATTCCGTGAAGCAGAAAGTGAGAGCAGCTGCTCTCGAAAAGCAGGGGAACACAAGAGGGTGGCAACTAGTTTCGCGTCAGCCGACACTTCTTCCGGCCTAGTGTGTGCATCTCCTGCCAATGGTAGTAACACTTTTATATGTATAATAGATAGCATGCGAATTGTGTCCTAAATTAACAAAATGTGCAAAAATAGTGAAAAAACTTATTTAAAAAAATAAAAGTTAAAACCAAAATAGGCAAAGGACAAACACAAATAGCAGACTCGCAAAAATGCTGAAAAGTTCATTTAACCCCAGTTGATACACGTTTCGCCTTCTCTTTTGCAAATTCAACTATGAATGACACAATCAAGAAAGTCATATACAATAATTGGTTCATGATTAAACAAGATGTCGATCTCACCTTCAGAAAATCTTGTACTATTGATGATAAAAAAAAAAAAGTAAACAGAAAATTCATGGAAAAAACGAAACTTGTCTGCCAAAAGGAAATTTTCCTTGCAAAAACTGCAATTTTTGCCATCATAATAAATCAAAGAGGAACTTTGTATTAGGTGGTATTAACATTTTTTTTCAACCAGTTCATTACCTGTCAATCTACTTTTTATTTTTTTCAAAGTAAAGTTTTATTGAAATTTTTTACAGCAATACGGTCAACAAAGGTATGCATTGTCAATCAGAATAAAGACACGGAATTGTCCCACAAAATCTGAAGAAGGGTAGATGGTCCTTGTAAATATTCAAGTGCCACTAACAGTAGGCACAGTGACGTATAGTGTTGAGCGGCATAGGCCATATTCGAATTCGCGAATATTCGCGAATATATGGACGAATATTCGTCATATATTCGCGAATATTCGCATATTCGTTATATTCTCGTTTTATTTTCGCATATGCGAATATTCGCGTATGCGAAAATTAGCATATGTGAATATTAGCAAATACAAAATTAGCATACGCGCAAATTCGCATATGCGAAAATTAGCATATGCGAATTTTCGTATATGCGAATTTTCGCACGCCAGTCTCACACAGTAGTATTACAGCCTTCTTTACACCACACAAGCTGGAAGCAGAGAGGGGTGATCACTGTGATGTGTACTGTGAAGAAAAAAAAAAAAGAAAAAAAAAAAAACGAATATTCGTAATTACGAATATATAGCGCTATATTCGTGAAATTCGCGAATTCGCGAATATGCGATATTCGCGAATAATATTCGAATTGCGAATATTCGCGAGCAACACTAGTGACGTAGAGCAACAACTGAAATACATAACTAGCCTGCACAGCACTCAGTCAGAAGCTCTCCCTATAATCTCAAGGAGAGACTGGGGATGTACAGATTTATAAGCTAACTCACAAGACAAACAGAGAACATTCAGGATAGTTAAATTGGTTGGGGATAAGGACAGAGAAACGTCCAACAAAGTAGGGCACAGAAATCAAGAGTTAGTGTACGACTCCATGGCTTGCAGAGTATCAGAGTAAATGGAAGAGGAGGAGCTAGGAGAGAGTTAGAAAGAAGTCAATCTACTTTTATTGTCTATTGCAATTTTTGCCCCTGCAAGTTTTATTATGTTGGTAATACTAAAAGAAAACTATTTATCCGCCTACATGAACATCTCTATTCTTTAAAAACTAAAAAAGGATCTCCACGTTTTGTCTCACATATCAAATGTGAACACAACATTTGCAACAGCTGCAGCCCCTTTATGGGTAAAACAAGGAGAGGCCGAGGGAGAAAGAAAAGACACATACAGAAGACAGAAGAAAAGGAAGTCTTTCAGCTGGAAGTCCCAATAGAGACAATCCAACATACTTATAATGTCATAAATCTTACAGACATTCCGCTTACCGAGGACCGCTTGTCAGTCCTAGCCAAGGGACTTAATTTTGGACTTCATGATACATTTAATAGAGAAATGTTCGTCGTAGATCTAGAGAAAGCTATAAGAAAGATTCATCTAAAAAAAAAAAAAAAGGTGCAGACAAAAATAAAAAGCAATGCGAAAAAAATCCCCTTGAAGGTGAAACCCCATGTAATTTCTCTACCCTTGGCTTCAGGATAACACGTGAATTTATAGATGTGGATAGGGAAAATGTTGCTGTCCATTGTGAATTAATGGGAGTTAATATAAACACGACTTCTACAGTCTCCATAGACACCATTAGTGACGAATATTTTCAAGGAGGCAACAAATCTAAATGTAATTCCCCCCCCCCCCCCCCCCCCGGCACTCCTGGCAGCAAAATTGCATAATACTTTACTAAAAGATATACAGTACAAGCACTCATATACCCGACTCCGGTCAAAAATTTAACAAGTAATGAAATGGCTCAGTTCACAAGAAGCCTTAGGCTGGAATTCCACTGAGGATTTTTTTCAAAAACACCATAAAAAACACCAATTTTCCTGCATGGCGTTTTTTCAGTGAAAAAAACGCAACATCCAGATGTTAGATACAAGTCAATAGTAAACTGCAAAATGCCAGATCCACCTGGTGTTTTTCAATTTGGCGTTTTTATTAATCCTTTTGGCATTTTTAAGCAATTTTGGTCTCAGAAGCTGGTTTTCCAAAGCGCCCGACAAAACCTAGTTTGGCGTATTTTTTAAAAGAAATCGTGGCATTTTCCTCCCATAGAAGTCTATGGGAGATCAAAAACACCAAGAAAAACGCCATGTGGGCTTTAACTTTGGCGTTTTTGCCGGCGGTTTTTATTCTTTTTTTGGACCTTAGCAAACCAAAAAAGAGATGGAGATACCTTTTTCAATTACATTTCGTAGGGTACCATTAAAATAATAATAATAAAAAATACAGTAGTGATGGAAAAAAACTGTTTTAAACGAAATTTATCTTTTTTAGAACTAAATTTTTATTAATTTTTAAACAGGGATCAATTTATGTGGGCGGGCAGGGACCTAAAGATGTAGCCGACAATAATAAAAATGTAGTGTGTGTGTGTTTAACTGTTTTTTTTTTTTATTTTTTTCAACATTTTTAGGTAGTACTACTACTCCCAGCATGGAACAAACTGTTCCGTGATGGTAGTAGTAGTACCTTTATTAATTGACAGATCGCCCCTTTGCGATCTTCCTGTATAATGTATAGATGCGGCCAGCTGCTCTTCTATGGTCCCTGCACTGACATATATATACACCTATTCATATTTCCCACAGAACTGTGATTGGCCAGATGGTTCCAGTCAATCACAGCTCTCTGCGGGAAATGTGAATATGTGTATATATACGTGCAGGGGACAATAGAAGAGCAGCCGGCCGCATCTGTACACTATACAGAAGGATCACAGTGGGTGTCAGGAGTGACCCTTGCTGTGATCTGTCTATTAATGCAGGTACTACAATTCCCAGCATGGAGCAGAGTGTGCTCCATGTTGGGAGTAGTAGGACCTGCAGTAAGGGACAGATCACAGCAGATGTCACTTCTCCTGACACCCACTGCGATCCTCCTGATGTGAATATCGGGATCAGCTGTATCATGGCTACAGAGACGGGAGAACAGCTGATGCTTAGCAGTAGATATACAATGTATATCTACTGCCCAGCAAGAACTTACAGTGAGCCTGAAATGTGTAAACAGTATACACATTGCTGGCTCACTTAACCCCTTGCTGAGCTCTGCGCAAGCCCAGCAAGGAAAGAGTTAACTTACACTGCTGGACAGTGTAGGTTAACCCTTTGGACAGTATACACTATATACAGCTATCTATAGATAGCTGTATATAGTGTATACAGAAGACGAAGTCCGCTTACTTCCCTCCAGTCCTGGGCAGGTCCGTGTAGCGCTGCCCCCTAGTGATGACATCATTAGGGGTGGAGCTACAGACGGGAGCCAGGCTAGTAAGGCTCTGTGACGCTCTGTTCACATTGTATGGTGGATGAACAGTTTTTTTTTTTTTTAACCTCTTCAGGACGCCGGGCGTATGCATATGCCCTGCATCGCGAGTCCTTAAAGGGGTAGTCCAGTGGTGAAAAACTTATCCCCTATTCTAAGGATAGGGGATAAGTTTGCAATCGCGGGGTGTCCGACCGCTGGGGCCCCCTGCGATCTCTCTTTACGATCTCTCCGGCCAGATAGCGGGTGTCGACCTCCGCATGAAGCGGCGGCCAACACGCCCCCTCAATACATCTCTATGGCAGAGCCGGAGATTGCCGAAGGCAGCGCTTCGGCTCTGCCATAGAGTTGTATTGAGGGGGCGTGTCGGCCGCCACTTCGTGCGGAGGTCGACACGTCCCCTTCCCGCAGGCTTTCGGGGCTCCGTACAGGAGATCGCAGGGGGCCCCAGCGGTCGGACCTCCCGCGATCTGCAACTTATCCCCTATCCTTAGGATAGGGGATAAGTTGTTCCCCACTGGACTACTTCTTTAAGGACGTGGGGCGTATGCATACGCCAGTGGGAATTCCGGTCCCCGCCGCTAGCCGGTTGGGGACCGGACCGGGATGCCTGCTGGAATCATTTAGCAGGCATCCCGGCACATCGCCGAGGGGGGTCCTGAGACCCCCCATATCGGCGATCGCAGAAAATCGCATGTCAATTCAGACAGCGATTTTCTGCTATTCCGGGCTGATCGGGTCTCTGGTGACCCGATCACCCGTAAAATAGAGATGATCGGAGCTGTCAGTGACAGCCCCGATCATCCTGAGGGATGGGAGCGAGGTCGCAGTGCTGCGATCTCCTCCTATCCCCTGCCATTGGTCAGAACTGATTCTGACCAATGGCAGCGCAGGACAGTGGGTTGCAGTGGCAACCCCCCCGTTCTGCCCACCCCTGGATGTCGGGCAGAACGGGGGGAGAAGATGGAGGCCGATACCTGAGAAGAAGATGGCGTGGGGACCGCAGATCGTCACTGGAGACAGGCACAGGTAGGGAAACTACGGTGGGGGGGAAGGAAGGGGGCAGTAAGCGATATTTACTGCTGCCCTTCCTAGTGGGTGCCAAACTGCAACTCCCAGCATGCCCAGACAGCCAAAGGCTGTTACAGTGATGCCCAAACGGTAGCCCTCCAGATGTTGCCAAACTACAACTCTCAGCATGCCTAGACTCCCCAGGCATGCTGGGAGTTGTAGTTCTGTAATATCTGTCCCTTCAGATTTAGCAATTTTCATGAAATCTTTGAAAATTGCTGCTCTATTTTGAAGCTATCTAATTTTTTCAAAATGTAAAAATATGTCCATTTCTTGATGCCAACATAAAGTGCACATATTGTATTTGTGGATAAAAATAAAAAAAAATTGGAATACCATTTTCCTTACAAGCAGAGAGCTTCAAAGTTAGAAAAATGCCAAATTTTCATGAAATTATTTGATTTTTCACCAAAAAAGGATGCAAGTAACGACGAAGATTTACCACCAAAATAAAGTAGAATATGTCATGAAAAAAAAATCTCAGAATCAGAATATTCGGTAAAAGCGTTTTAGAGTTATTAATGCGTAAAGCGATGGTGGTCAGTCCTTAAGGTGAAAAAGGGCTGCGTCCATAACCTGTTAAGGACCCAGGGCGTACCTGTACGTCCTGAGTCCGCTCCCGATCTATAACGCGGGTCGGGCCCGGCCTCTAACCATGGCCGGGACCCGTGGCTAATAGCTCGCGGCATTGATCGCGGTGCCACGCACTATTAAGCATTTAGCGCAACAATAATATAAAAGTATGTAATAATGGGTATCATTTTAATCGTATTGACACTCAGAATAAAGAATACACGTCATTTTTACCATAAATTGTACGGCGTGAAAACAAAACCTTCCAAAATTAGCAAAATTGCGTTTTTCGTTTTAATTTCCCCACAAAAATAGTGTTTTTTGGTTGCGCCATACATTTTATGATATAATGAGTTATGTCATTACAAAGGACAACTGGTCGCGCAAAAAACAAGCCCTCATACTAGTCTGTGGATGAAAATATAAAAGAGTTATGATTTTTAGAAGGCGAGGAGGAAAAAATGAAAACGTAAAAATTTAATTGTCTGAGTCCTTAAGGCCAAAATGGGCTGAGTCCTTAAGGGGTTAAAGGGTTAAGGGGTTAATAAAATGGTTAACAAGGGCTGTGGGGGAGTGTTTTTTAAAATAAAATTATTTTTCCAATGTGTTGTGTTTTTATTTTTTATTTTTTTTATTGAATCTTCAGGCTTAGTAGTGGAAGCCGGTCTCATTGACGGAATCAATTACTAAGCCAGGGCTTAGTGTTAGCTCCAAAAACAGCTAGCGCTAACCCCCAATGATTACCCCGGTACCCACCGCCAAAGTTGTACCGGGAAGAGCCGGTACCAAAAATGGCGATCCTGGGCCTAGGTGGTAACAGGCTGGCGTTCTTTAGGCTGGGGAGGGCCAATAACAATGGTCCTTGCCCACCCTTGTAACATCAGGCTGTTGCTGTTTGGTTGGTATTGTGCTGAGAATGAAAATACGGGGAACCCTATGCGGCATCTCACCACAGAGAGCCCAAAAATATCTTTTTAAGTAACCTGAATGCTGAATAAAGACGATTTCTGATGAAACAAACAGCAAAGAACGCGTTGAATCCGCAACAGAATTTGTACCATTCGCAACCAACTGCATGAACTTTACGTCTATAGATATGATGCAAGAAAGTAAAGCACCTTTAATACGCTGAGCACACCGGCAGGATTCGATATGGACCTCTGAACCACCAAATAGGACTGCCATTCAGAGGAAATATTGTCTTTATCCAGCTGGAGGACGCATCCGTTCGAAGCAAGTTCGGGACACCAGGTTCACTTTTTCTATGCACTTTATTACTGCTTGAGATAGGCTGTGACTTTAAAGGGGTACTCCAGCCCTAGACATCTTCTCCCCTATCCAAAGGATAGGGGATAAGATGTCAGATCGCCGCGGTTCCGCTGCTGGGGAGCCCCGGGATCCCCGCTGCAGCACCCCGCTATCATTACAGCACAGAGCGAGTTCGCTCTGTGCGTAATGACGGGCGATACAGGGGACGGAGCAGCGAGATGTCATGGCTCCGCCCGTTGTGACATCACGGCCGGCCCCCTTAATGCAAGTCTATGGGAGGGGGTGTGACAACTGCCATGCCCCCTCCCATAGACTTGTATTGAAAGGGGCGGGCCATGACATCACGAGGGGTGGAGCCGTGACGTAACGATGCTCCGGCCCCTGTATTGCCCGTCATTACGTGCAGAGCGAACTCGCTCTGTGCTGTAATGATAGCGGGGTGCCGCAGCGGGGATCCCGGGGCTCCCCAGCAGCAGGACCGCGGCGATCTGACATCTTATCCCCTATCCTTTGGATAGGAGATAAGATGTCTAGGGGCGGAGTACCCCTTTAATGATACTTTGCTGCTAAAAATAACCTGTGTGTGAACAGTGGTACACTGCGGTAGCGGACTGTGTGAATATTAGTACGATAAACTCCGCAGGTTGGCACTTTATCAATCTCAGCAGTCACAAGCAATACAGGTTTGCCTTTTTGGGCCTGTGAACCTTGGTGTGAATTAACACATATTATATGACTTTCATCAATATCTTAATAGAAATACACACCTGAGGTAATGCCACTCCTGCCCACGCTGTAGGTGTTGCTCAGCGGGATACACTAACATTAAACTAAGCGTGCAAGAATATACAGCAGTTGGCCGAACTTTTATCTTGTTAAATATTTTTTTGCACACTTTTCTATTTTTTGAGATTCACCTAAGCTTAAATTGTTTAGTGTGGATTTTTTTCATAATTTTTCGTCAATATTCTTTTAAATGGAAAAACAGAACTGTCTGCTGATATCACAAGCACAGTGCTCTCTGCTGACATCTCTGTCCATTTTATGAACTGTCCAGAACAGCATATGTTTGCTATTGGGATTTCCTTTTACCCTGGACAGTTCCTAAAAATGGACAGAGATCTCAGCAGAGAGCACTGTGCTCGTGATTCAGCAAACAGCTCTGTGTTTCAAACGGAAAAGAATTTCCACTGTAGTATTCAGCAGCTAATAAGTACAGGAAGGATTAAGATTTTTTAATAGAAGCAA
Source organism: Hyla sarda (assembly GCF_029499605.1). NCBI lineage: Eukaryota > Metazoa > Chordata > Amphibia > Anura > Hylidae > Hyla > Hyla sarda. The sequence continues at coordinate 370,729,819 of NC_079189.1, read as the reverse complement.
TTTACAAATCTGTTTAAATTTCTGGCACCAGTTGATTAAAAAAAAAAATTTAGTTTTTCACCCGAGTACCCCTTTAAGGGGCATACCTACCCTATTAAAGGATACCAGTGAACTACTCACTGCTTTTGATGACATCCTATGGCAGGATTCATACCAGCTTGCATGCCTTGACATAGAGAGCCTGTACACCCGCATCCCTCACGATGCGGGTGTACAGGCTATGTCTACCTTCCTCAGTGGCACTAATAAGTCTAAAAATTTTATTGATTTTGTCAGCGAGTCCCTACATTTCGTGTTGAATAATAACACTTTTGCATGAGGAGCATTAGTACAGACAGGCCCATGGCACGGCCATGGGTACGCCTGTACAATGAACCTTATGCAAACGTGTTTTTTTGCGATTTTTGAACAGGAATATATTTTTTCCTCTATTAATCCCTTCATTAGATACATTAAATATTATTTAAGATACGTGGATGACATATTAACCCGTACAGGACCCATGACATACCGGTACATCATGAGTCTGCGTCATAGGGGTCGGCCGGGACCCTTGGCTAATAGCGTGCGGCACTGATTGCGGTATTAACCGGGTGCTATTAACCCTTTAGACGCGGCGTTCAAAGTTGAACGCTTCGTCTAAAGTGAAAGTAAATCATTGTTGTTTAGCTCAGGGGGCTGTTCGGGATGTCCATGGTGAAATTGCGGCATCTCGAACAGCTTTGACACAGCCGGAGGGTCCTTTAAATTGCCTCTTTGTGTCTGATCGCCAAATGACTGCTCAGTACCTGAGATCCAGGCATGAGCAGTCAAGCGGCAGAATCATTGATCACTGGTTTCCTATGAGAAACTATTGATCAATGTAAAAGTTATAGCTCCCTATGGGAGCTATAACTTTGCAAAAAAAAGTGAATAAAGATCATTTAACCCCTTCCGTAATAAAAGTTTGAATCACCCCCCTTTTCCCATTTAAAAAAAAACAGTGTAAATAAAAATAAACATATGTGGTATCGCCGCGTGCGGAAATGTCCGAATTATAAAAATATATTGTTAATTAAACCGCACGACCAATGGCGTACACGCAAAAAAATTTCAAATTCCAAAATAGTTTATTTTTGGTCACTTTTTATATCATGAAAAAATGAATAAAAATACCGTATTTTCCGCCCTATAGGACGCACCGGCGTGTAAGATGCACCCAATTTATAGGTGCAAAATCTAAAAAAAAAAAATATTTTGAACCCAATAGTGGTCTTCAACCTGTGGACCTCCAGATGTTGCAAAACTACAACTCCCAGCATGCCCGGACAGCTGTTGGCTGTCCGTCCGGGCATACTGGGAGTTGTAGTTTACCAACATCTGGAGGTCCGCAGGTTGAAGACCACTGGTATAGGAAGTAATACTCACGTGTCCCCGCCGCTCCGGACCCATCACTGCTGTCCTGGATGGGAAGGAGAGCACCGGCCATACAGGGGATCCCGGCACGGAGCAGACACCGAGGAAGGAGGCAGGTAAGGTCCCTCCCGGTGTCCTGTAAGCACTAACCCGGCTATTCAGTCGGCTATTTTCGCTTCAGACGCAGCGGCTTTGATCGCAGCATCTGAATGGTTAATACAGGGCATCACTGCGATCGGTGATGTCCTGTAATAGCCGGGGGTCCCGGCCGTTGATGGCCGCAGGGACCGCCGCGATAGGGGTGTATTCGCCGTATAAGACGCAACAACTTTTCCCCCCCAGTTTTGGGGAAGAAAAAGTGCGTCTTATATGGCAAAAAATACGGTAAGTCCTATGAACACAAAATGGTACCGCTAAAAACTTCAGATCGCTGTGCAAAAAATTTGTCCTCATACTGCCCCATACGCGGAAAAATAAAAAGTTATAGGGGTCAAAAGATGACAATTTTAAACGTATAAATTTTCCTGCATGTAGTTAGGATTTTTTGCAGAAGTACGACAACATGAGTGCTCATTTTTTGCGCCGTGATCTGAATTTTTGTATTGATTGGACTTTTTGATTGCTTTTTATACATTTTTTCATGATATAAAAAGTTACCAAAAATACGCTATTTAGGACTTTGGTATTTTTTTGTGCGTACGCCATTCACCGCGCAGTTTAATTAATTATGCATTTTTATAATTCGGACATTTCAACACGCGGTGATACCACATATGTTTATTTTTAATTACGCTGTTTTTGTTTTTTCATGGGAAAAAGGGGGTTATTCAAACTTTTATTAGGGAAGGGGTTAAATGATCTTTATTAACTTTTTTCCCACTTTTTTAAGGGGGCTCTAACACTGCAGTCACTGATATTGTACATTGATCTTTGTTGTCCCACAGGATAACATAGATCAATGACCCTGCTGCTTGACTGCTAATGCCTGGATCTCAGGCACTGAGCAGTCATTCGGCAATCGGACACCAGGAGGCAGGTAAGGGGACCCTCCTCGTGTCCTACAGCTGTTCGGGACACCGTGATTTCGCTGCGGTGATCCCGAACAGCCCCCTAAGCTAACTGGCAGCAGTTTAGTTTCATTTTAGATGCTGTGTTCAAAGTTGATTAAAGGGTTAATAGCACGCAGCACTGCGATCAGTGCCGCGCGCTATTAGCCACGGGTCCCGACTGTTGTTAGAGGCTGTGGCCCCGCGTTATAGAAAGGGAGTTCAGCATACTAATTGTGGGGAAAAAAGTTTGACTTTTTTAAAAGTAGGACAATGATAGAAAAACAATGTAAATTGGGTATTATTTTAATCAGACTAAATAGAATGAAAACTAAAAACAATTTCCTCCCACAAATAATCGTTAGTTATTTTTTTTTTTTGCTCTGAACATTTCATGGTAAAATGAAAGTCATTAAAAAGAACAATAAGCCACACAGAAAACAAGCCCTCATATGGGTCTGTAAATGGAAATGTAAAAGAGTTATGTCTCTAAGGCTGGGTTCACACCATGTTTTGTTAAATATGGTTTCCTTATACGGCTGGGAGGAGGGGGGGGGGGGCTTAATCGCGGCACCCGCACTCGTATTCGGGAACCGTATTTAATGCATGTCTATGAGCTGACCGGAGTGAACCGCAGCTTCGTTTTCAGCCGTATGCGGTTTCCCGACCGTAGGCAAAAACGCGGTCGACCACGTTTTTGCCTGTAGTCGGGAAACCGCATACGGCCGAAATTTTTGCATGATCCCGGCTGTCACAGACAGCCAGGACCATGCTGGAGTATAGGAGCGAGGTGGCCTCCTCCGATCCCCTGCGATTCTTCTGTTAATTAACCGACCAATCGCAGGGGGGGGGGGCGGTTACTTCCTCCCGCCCTGCCCGGCCCCTTGAAGTCCGGAGAGGACGGGAGGAAGACCGGAGGACGCGGCGGGGGACGGGGGAGTGCTGGGGACCGGCTCCGGTACTTATCTCGTCCCTGAAGTCCCGGATCCCGGCGATGAAGACGGCGGCGGCGACAGGTGAGTGGATCTTCAGCCGCGGTCGGGCCCTTTACAGCAATGCACATTGCCGTAAAGCGACATGCATTGCTGTATTGGGACCCTGTATACTACAACTCCCAGCAAGCCCAGACAGCCCTTGGCGTCTGGGCATGCTGGGAGTTGTAGTTTTGCAACATCTGGAGGTCCACAGTTTGGAGACCACTGTGCCCTTCCAGATGTTGCAAAACTACACATCCTCAGCATGTCCTTACTGTCCAGGCATGCTGGGAGTTGTAGTTCTGTAACACCTGGCCCTTCAGATGTTGCAGAACTACAACTCCCAGCATGCCTGGACAGTTTTGGCATACTGGGAGTTGTAGTTTTGCAACATCTGGAAGGGCACAGATTGTGAACCACTGTATTAGTGGTCTGCAAACTGTAGTCCTCCAGATGTTGCAAAACTACAACTCCAAGCATGCTGGGAGTTGTAGTTCGGCAACATCTGGCTCTAAAGATGTTGCCGAACTACTACTTCCAGCATGCCTGAGAATGCTGGGAGTTGTAGTTTTGCAACAACAGGAGGCACACTGGTTGGGAAACATTGTCTGTTTCCTAACTCAGTGTTTTCCAACCCGTGTTCCTCCAGCTGTTGCAAAACTATAACTACCAGCATGCACTGATAGACTGTGCATGCTGGGAGTTGTAGTTTTGCAACAGCTGGAGGTCCGTCCCCCCCCTGTGAATGTACAGGGTACACTCACATGGGGAGGGGGCTTACAGTGAGTATCAGGCTGCAAGTTTGCAATGCAGCAAATTTTGCGCGGCAGCTCAAACTCGCAGCGGTAAACTCTCTGTAATCCCCGGCCCGTGTGACTGTACCCTAAAAACACTACACTACACTAACACAAAATAAAATAAACAGTAAAAAACACTACATATACATATACCCCTACACAGCCCCCCTCCCCTTCCCAATAAAAATGAAAAACGTCTGGTACGCCACTGTTTTCAAAATGGAGCCTCCAGCTGTTGCAAAAGAACAATTCCCAGTATTGCCGGACAGCTGTTGACTGTCCAGGCATGCTGGGAGTTTTGCAACAGCTGGATGCACCCTGTTAGGGAATCACTGGCGTAGAATACCCCTATGCAAATCCCTAATTCAGGCCTCAAATGCACATGGCGCTCTCACGGAGCCCTGTCGTATTTCAAGGCAACAGTTTAGGGTCACATATGGGGTATCGGGAGAAATTGCCTAACAAATTTTGAGGGGCTTTTTTTCCTTTCACCCCTTATGAAAAGGTGAAGTTGGGGTCTACACCAGCATGTTAGTGTAAAAAAAAAAATTTTTTTACACTAACATGCTGGTGTTGCCCTATACTTTTCATTTAGACAAGAGGGAAAAAAGCCCCCCAAAATTTGTAATGCAATTTCTCCCGACTACGGAGATACCCCATATGTGGGCGCAAAGTTCTCTGGGGGCGCACAACAAGGCCCAGAAGGGAGAGTGCACCATGTACATTTGAGGTGATTTGCACAGGGGTGGCTGATTGTTATAGCGGTTTTGACAAACGCAAAAAAAACAAAACCCCACATGTCACCCCATTTCGGAAACTACACCCCTCACGGAATGTAATGAGGGGTGCAGTGAGAATTTACACCCCACTGGTGTCTGACAGATCTTTGGAACAGTGGGCTGTGCAAATAAAAAATGTTGTACAGCCCACTGTTCCAAAGATCTGACAGACACCAGTGGGGGGGGGGGGGGTAAATGCTCACTGTACCCCTTGTTACATTCCTCAAGGGGTCTAGTTTCCAAAATATAATGCCATGTTGGGGTTATTTTGCTGTCCTGGCACCATAGGGGCTTCCTAAATGCGACATGCCCCTCGAGCAAAATTTGCTCTCAAAAAACCAAATATGACTCCTTCTCTTCTGAGCATTGTAGTTCGCCCGTAGTGCGCTTCATTTCAACTTATGGGGTACCTCCATACCCAGAAGAGATGGGGGTTACAAATTTTGGGGGGTATTTTCTGCTATTAACCCTTGCAAAAATGTGAAATTTGGGGGAGAAACACACATTTTTGTGATTTTTTTTTTTTTTTACGTATGCAAAAGTCGTGAAACCCCTGTGGGGTATTAAGTCTCACTTTATTCCTTGTTACGTTCCTCAAGGGGTCTAGTTTCCAAAATGGTATGCCATGAGGGTATTTTTTGCTGTCCTGGCACCATAGGGGCTTCCTAAATTTGCTCTCAAAAAGCCAAATATGACTCCTTCTCTTCTGAGCATTGTAGTTCGCCCGTAGTGCACTTCAGGTCAACTTATGGGTACCTCCATACTCAGAAGAGATGGGGTTACAAATTTTGGGGGGTATTTTCTGCTATTAACCCTTGCATAACACACATTTTAGTGAAATTTTTTAAAAATTTTTTGCATATGCAAAAGTCGTGAAACACCTGTGGGGTATTAAGGCTCACTTTATTCCTTCTTACGTTCCTCAAGGGGTCTAGTTTCCAAAATGGTATGCCATGTGTTTTTTTTTTCCTGTTCTGGCACCATAGGGGCTTCCTAAATGCAACATGCCCCCCAAAAACCATTTCAGAAAAACGTACTCTCCAAAATCCCCTTGTCGCTCCTTCGCTTCTGAGCCCTCTACTGCGCCCGCCGAACACTTTACATAGACATATGAGGTATGTGCTTACTCGAGACACATTGGGCTACAAATATAAGTATACATTTTCTCCTTTTACCCCTTGTAAAAATTCAAAAATTGGGTCTACAAGAACATGCGAGACATGTTCACTCCTTCACTTTGCTGCTATTCCTGTGAAACACCTAAAGGGTTAAAATGCTGACTGAATGTCATTTTGAATACTTTGGGGGCTGCAGTTTTTATAACGCGGTCATTTGTGGGGTATTTCTAAGATGAAGACCCTTCAAATCCACTTCAAACCTAAACTGGTTCCTGAAAAATTGTGATTTTGGAAATTTTGTGAAAAATTGGAAAATTGCTGCTGAACTTTGAAGCCCTCTGGTGTCTTCCAAAAGTAAAAACACCTACATTTTATGACGCAAACATAAAGTGGACATATTTTATATGTGAATAAAAAAAAATGATTTGGAATATCCATTTTCCTTACAAGCAGAGAGCTTCAAAGTTAGAAAAATGCAAAATTTTCAATTTTTTCATCAAATTTTGGAATTTTTCACTAAGAAACGATGCAAGTATCGACAACATTTTACCAATAACATAAAGTAGAATATGTCACGAAAAAACAATCTCGGAATCAGAATGATAGGTAAAAGCATCCCAGAGTTATTAATGTTTAAAGTGACAGTGGTCAGATGTTCAAAAAACGCTCTGGTCCTAAGGTGTAAAATGGCCTGGTCCTTAAGGGGTTAAGGACTCAATAAGGTTTTGTCGAAAGTTTATTTTTAAAAGGTGCCAATGCTTACCATGGGCATAATTACTAATTTACAGTGCATTTACATACAGATTCTAGGGAGTACCATCTGTCATTACAGTCCTCAGACTCATATTCCCTGTAACCTGGCGTTAGAAGTAATGCAGATGCATCTAGTGCCCAACATATAATTCATAATTTTAGATCATCTTTAACTAAGTATTTCATATTCATGCCTTAGATATTTTCTGTCTACTGCCAGCCATGCTCAGGTCTTTTTGCATTGAGTTCTGTTGCCATCCCTTGTAGTTTATTTACAGTTTTCTTGGTAAAGATAATAATTCACAGAGCGGTAACATCCATAAGCTCTTACTGTTACACATTGCTGACTTTTAGAAATGCCCGAAATGTCATTCTCGATAACATCTGCAACTTTATTTTTATTGAGAAATTGTGTGGCTCCATTTTAACCAGACTATATTATTTGAAATAGCGTACAATGCAGTCCCATCTATTTCTGCTGGAATCTGACAGAACATATTTCATATCTTCCAAATCTTAGCATTTTGCTCTTTCAAAGTGTTTGACTCCATAGTAACAGGAATGTAAATATGTATGTGGAATCTGACAGTGAAGTGTTGAGGAGGAATGTTTATTGCTGCCAGGCACATTATCTTTCCTTTCAGAGGGATTCGGCAAAGGTGTTATTCGCTCTTCCACACTATATTACTTCATATATCTTACAATAACAAACCGGAAATGCATTGCATATTTGTATATGATTTATTGGCTGGCTATGTAGACTTGCTGAAGAAAAAGCCAAGATAGTTGATAGTAAAAACTTGCAGATATCTTATTTCTTAAGCAGTAGTTAGACCACCAAAGACTAACTTTAAAATTACTCTAGAAGAAGCATTCAGTCTTTTTAGCCACTTCTGTAAAAATAAATCCAGAAAATTATATGACATTTACTAAAAAGGTTATCTGCAGGTCAACCAAAATGCATGCACCTGATTGCAGTTTTATGTCAGATATAAATCAATATAAACATTTATACATATTACAATGCATAGTTGCAGCCTCTTTCTAAAAGAGATATAATAAAATTAAACATATTTATATTTTTTTCTTTACAGTAAATGTACAGTGCTATCATCATCACAATTAAGGATTAAAAAATATTCATGCAATGGATAAAGGACAACTGCAGCGTTTTAACACTTATCCCCTATCCACAGGATAGGGGATAAGTGTTTGATCGCGGGGGGTCCGACCGCTGGGACCACCCGCAATCTCCTGAATGGAGCCCCCCGCATAAGCACTCATTGAGAGCGCTAATGCGCGCAGCGTCGACATAGAGAGGTCGACGGTACGCTCCCTTCACGCCCCCTCCCCATATAGTTCTATGGAAGAGGCGGGGAAACACTGCCTCTCCCATAGAACTACATGGAGAAGGCGTGTCGACAGCAACATCATGGTACGGCCGGCACACCTCCTGCATGGGAGAGCCGCGGCAGAGCTGTGGCCCCATTCAGGGGGGATAAGTCATCCAGACATATCAAAAGTTTAGATTGAATTGGGTCTCGGTCCTGCGATTGTGAGCAATAGCCAGTTGAATTTGCAGTGAATGAGCTGGATTTGACTGACAGCTGGGGGGGGGCGGGGGGGGGGGGGGGAGTATGATCTTCGGTGAACTTCAGCTGGCTATTTCTAATGAGTGCAGCAGTTCTCAGAACATATCTCAACAACATGTCAAAAGCTTATATTGATGACACTAACAATTTAAGTGCAGTAGGATGCCCATAACAGTCTCATATGAGTGCAGTAGACCTGCAGATGGTTTAATCAGGGGCTAAGCCATGCTTCACAGTCAGGGAGTAGAAAGAATATAAAGGGCAAGCGGAATATCCAAAAGTTTAAGCGAAAGCCTTAGTCAGAGGTCAGAATTCCAGAATGATGCTGCCAAGAAGACAAATTTAAATGACTAGTGTGTGGTCAAAAGACAAGCCATGGTCAAGATTTAGTAATCAACAAACAGACAGCTAGGAAAGCTTCATAACTCAATCCCCAGACTGCATACAGTTGCAAGGTCCTACTTCAATATACCAGCTAGACATAATCTAGAGGGGCCAGTCACCTTGGCAACCTGATATAGATGACCACAGGAAAGAAGAGAATTGCACTCCTGAACGATAGAGCTGCCAATGAGTGATAAAGAGGAGTAACGTGAATCGGGTTTCACAGCCAACGCCAACTGATAACCAAGACAACCAAACTCTGATTGCAAGCAGGGACCCTATTGGTACAACAAATATTGAGTAAGACAGACAGACATATAGATATATAGATCTTGCAGCATGTTTTTTAAGATGTGTAAAATAAGAGAATGAAGTTGCACTCACCCTTCGGCATGGATGCTTCTTCCCACCGAGAATATATGTTATATTTGGCCGGAAGAAGCATCCATGCCTACAGTTGCCCTATTGAGGGTATGCCTCTGCACCTGAAATCGGCTGCTCTTACTCCCCACTCTGAGAATTGCCTCATGTCTCTTTTGATTTTTGTACTTCAATAAAAGAAGTAAGTCAAGACAGCTACTGGGTGAGTGCGACTTTCTTCTCTTCTTTTGCACATTGGATGACTCCTTGTACTTTGTTGTTGCACCCCCGTATGGACTTTAAGTTTACATTCCATATCTTGGAAATTATATTTGTGGTTAGTGAAAAGCAGTGCCTGATATTTTCTTTTTTAAAGAAGTGGTGTTATACAAATAGTCTATAGTGTATATTAAAATGCTAAAGATGCCCATACACTTTCAATAGCTGTGTTAACTTGGATACAAACTGGTATCCTGATGAGCGCTGCAGCTCCTGATGATGACAGTGTCTGGTTGCTTCATTCACTCCTACTCCTCCTTTGGTCTTTTTTTATGACCAGGAATCTCCTTTTCTGGCCATACAGCGGTGGCAGGTTGTCGGGGCAACAAATCCATGAAAATGATGTCAGTCCAGATGGCCTATTTTGTGTTGCCTAGTAATTGAGGTACATCTTTCCTGGCTCTGTTCTCTTGCTTTTGTATTGTCATTTTTAGTGACTACTCCATCCTAACCATGGTCTTGTTCCTGATTGTCCCTGCTTAGCTCTTTGCATATTATTCCCTGTAAAGTAAGTGCTGCTCCTGACTGTGTCCTTACTATGCTCCTGGTGAGCCCTTTAATTACATTGAGCTGATACTCCTGGTCCTGACTGGTGATCGTCTGAATTTGTTCCCAACTCATCAGTTGACTTGTCCTATCCTGTCTGTGTTCCTGGTGATAAACCGTGGCTTTGTTCGGACAGGAGCATTTCTCATAATTATTTTAATTATTTAATTAAGTACTCACATAATGATGCCCCACTGCCCAGCACTGCCCAGTAGTCCCCAGTAAGCTACTGCCCCACTAAATAAGTAGTGATGGATACGTGATGTTCATAATACCATATTAATAGATTTTTTAAGTATTAACCTGGTTTATTTTTTATTATGTGACACATTCCCTTTAAAGCGCAACTGTCATGAAATTTTGGTGCAATAACCTGCACACAGCCTTTGTACTGTGTGCAGGTGGTGGGTATAGCAATGTTTTTACCTGAAATTTGCAGGGTTTCATGACTGCAAAAAAAGGCTTTTATTCAAAGCCACTGACGGTCGCATAGGCGTGGTGCGAGGTCCCCCCGCTGGGACCTCTTTGTGATTGACACACAGGTCCCAGCGCATGCGCCCTTCAGCTAATCTAACCTGCGTGCCGCTGTGTGTCATCCAGCAAGCGCTCGTTCCCGCCGCCGTCTTCCTCCTCGCAGTGCTAGGTGCAGAGAACGCGCTTCCTCTCTGCACCTAGTATTGAGAACTAACCTGATTGCGTGCTGCTCTGCGTAGGCGCATTGAGGAGGAAGACGGCGGCAGGAGCAAGCGCTTGCTGGATGACACACAGCGGCGCGCAGGTTAGATTAGCTGAAGGGTGCATGTGCTGGGACATGTGTGTCAATCACACAGAGGTCCCAGCGGGAACATACGGGGTAGGCGTAGCGGCAGCGGGGCGTGCCGACCGTCTGTGGCTTTGAATAAAAGCCTTTTTTGCAGTCATGAAAGCCTGCAAATTTCCGGTAAAAATATTGCTATACCCACCACATGCACACAGTACAAAGGCTGTGTGCAGGTTATTGCACCAAAATTTCATGACAGTTGCGCTTTAAGTGTTAGGGCACCTTAAACTATAGATTGTGAATATAAGATCTAATGCAAGTGCTTATGTTTTTCTGCTCCTCATTCACGTATAGTTTCTATAAAGCAGCACATCATTTGTAATCTGTACACAATATTCCCTATTGATATAGCTGAATATATTAACAATAACAGGTAGTTTGGAAAAATATCGAACATTGAAAAAATTGTAATGCTCTCACAGCATAGTATGAAGACAGAAATCAATTCACATGCGTCAGACTATTTTTCTTTATTTGCCCAAATGTATGAGATATAGATTGAAAAATTGAAGACACTATATAACTAAAATATGGGTGTGGGCTATATTCATTTAAACATCTGTTTCTGTCAAGTTTAATCTACCAGATACAGACCTAAGCAGTTCAACATGATCCAAAGTGTGTATCCGCTGGAATCGATTGTGGCTGTAAATGTGGTTCTGCTGTTGGGCATAGACAAATGTCGGTCAATACAGATATATTGATTCTATGGTTCTCACTGAGAGCTATTCATTGCTTAGTATGAACAAAAAAAAAACATGTTTTTAAAAAACATTTTTTTTAAGTTCTTAAAAGATGAACACAAATACATAAAATAATGTTTAAATTGCCAATGGCTTTAAGCCACCCTTGTTTAGTATTTATTTACTTTAAATGAGCACTGTCAGATACAGTGGGGCAAAAAAGTATTTAGTCAGACACCAATTGTGCAAGTTCTCCTACTTAAAAAGATTAGAGAGGCCTGTAAATTTCATCATATGTATATCTCAACTATGAGAGACATAATGAGAAAAAATAATCCAAAAAATCACATTGTCTGATTTTTAAATAATTTAGTTGCAAATTATGGTGGAAAATAAGTGTTTGGTCACTACAAACAAGCAAGACCTGTAACTTCTTTTTTTAAAAGTCTACTCTGTCTGTCACTCGGTTCCTGTATTAATGGAATTTGTTTGAACTTGATCAGTATAAAAGACACCTGTCCACAACCTCAAACAGTCACACTCCAAACTCCCCTATGGCCAAGACCAAAGAGCTGAAGGACACCAGAAACAAAATTGTAGACCTGCACCAGGCTGGGAAGTCTGAATCTGCAATAGGCAAGCAGCTTGGTGTGAAGAAATCAACTATGGGAGCAATTATTAGAAAATGGAAGACATACAAGACCACTGATAATCTCCCTCGATCTGTGGCTCCATGCAAGATTTCACCCGTGGTGTCAAAATGATCACAAGAACGATGAGCAAAAATCCCAGAACCACATGGGGGACCTAGTGAATGACCTGCAGAGAGCTGGGACCAAACTAACAAAGGCTACCATCAGTAACACACTACGCCGCCAGAGACTCAAATCACGCAGTGCCAGTCGTGTCCCCTTGCTTAAGCCAGTACATGTCTGGGCCCGTCTGAAGTTTGCTAGAGAGCATTTGGATGATCCAGAAGAGGATTGGGAGAATGTCATATGTCAAATGAAACCAAAGTAGAACTTTTTTGTAAAAACTCAACTTGTCGTGTTTGGAGGAGAAAGATTGCTGAGTTGCAACCAAAGAACACCATACCTACTGTGAAGCATGGGGGTAAAAACATCATGCTTTGGGGCTGTTTTTCAGCAAAGGGACCAGGACGACTGATCCGTGTAAAGAAAATAATGAATGGGGCCATGTATCGTGAGATTTTGAGTGAAAACTTCCTTCCATCAGCAAGGGCACTGAAGAGGAAACGTGACTGGGTCTTTCAGCATGACAATGATCCCAAACACACTGCCCGAGCAATGAAGGAGTGGCTTCGTAAGAAGTATTTCAAGGTCCTGGAGAGGCCTAGCCAGTCTCCAGATCTCAACCCCAGAAAACCTTTGGAGGAAGTTGAAAGTCTGTGTTGCCCAGCGACAGCCCCAAAACATCACTGCTCTAGAGGAGATCTGCATGGAAAAATAGGCCAAAATACCAGCAACGGTGTGTGAAAACCTTGTGAAGAGTTACAGAAAATGTTTAACTTCTGTCATTGCCAATAAAGGGTATATAACAAAGCATTGAGATGAAATTTTGGTATTGACCAAAAACTTATTTTTCACCAAAATTTGCAAAAATCAGACAATGTGATTTTACGGATTTTTTTTCTCATTATGTCTCTCATAGTTGAGACCTATGATGAAAATTACAGGCCTCTCTCATCTTTTTGAGTGGGAGAACTTGCACAATTGGTGGCTGACTAAATAATGTATTGCCCCATTGTATAAAAACCTTTTTAATGTTGTTCATCTTGGCAAAACAAAAGTTTTTCTAATATACTTCTTAATATTTTTTTCACATTTTATTAAAGAAAACTGCCTTTGAATCCCACCACTAGGGGTCCCCATATCTCCTGGGATGCTGATGAGTCCCACAGCAGCATGAGCTTGTCCAAGGGTTATGGACACGAGATGGCTGATATGCATAAAAAAAACACTGTACTTTTAGCACTAAACCTTTGCACTAACTTAGAAAGATGTAAGTGATACACTCACCATATTGTCTTTGGTAGAGTACAGCCAATCATTGTGTGTAATCATTGTGTGTTCAACATAAAACCAGAGAGGAAAGGGCTGCTATGCTCCTCCAAGAGCAGTGAATCAGCAGTGAGAGGGAGGAGTCATCACAGGACAAGCAAGAGAAGGGCCCATCCCCTCCCTTTGGATAGATGAAAAAGACATTAAAGGGGTATTCCATGATTTTTTTTTATTTGACTATGCTACAGGGGCTGTAAAGTTAGTGTAGTTCATAATATAGTATCTGTACCTGTGTGTGACAGTTTTCTCACAATTCTTATGTGATTTTCACTACAATATTTATTTTTAACAGCATACAAAGTGTCTGTTGTCTCAGATGTTTCCCAGCTTGCAATGCGGCCGAGACCTGACTCACTAGTCAGCAGATGACAGGGAGCCTGTCTGCTTCAGTGGGTGGAGCGATCGCTTGGTGGGAAAGATCAATCTGCAACTAATGCAACAGCTGTAGGCACCCTGATTGAAAACCACAGGTCTTTTGAATGGATTCGGCTCATTTATATTTCAATGGGTGGGGTGGCTGATGTGTGGGAGGGAGGAATATGGAATTGTTGGATTTGAAGTAAAAAAAAGAAAAGTCAAACAGGAAATACCAGTTCACAAAAAGCTAGCCACAGTATTATGGTAATCTCACAACATAGCCATTTAACCCCAAGACAAGCGCAGATCCTTCCTAAGCATGTACATTACTGTCTGCCAGGTACATACTAAAATCACCTTATGATGGATAACCCCTTTAAGCAGTTGTAATATGCTATTTTTTAGTCACATACCAGTGATAGAGACATTAAAAATACATGTACATGATCAGAAATAGGTACTGAGTAACATATAACAAATTACATTTTTTGTGAGATCTGACAGGTACGCTTTAAAAGGGGTTCTAGGACAGGCCATAACATTCAACCTCTGGAACACTTGCAAATCAGCAGAGTAAAGGGCCATGTCCCATTTTGTTAAAACAGGTATGTTGATATATATATACATATACATATATATATATATATATATATATATATATATATATATATATACAGACAAAGAATAAGTCAGCCAGCACTGTGCAGCAGTGTGCTGCTGCATTCTTCTGTTGCTGTATATCTAGCCTAGTAGCCTGCACCTGCAGGCCAGGTCCATATAATAGTTTGGTATCAACTAAAGTGCTGGCTGACTTATTCTTTGTCTGTATTGCACATACGGGGGAGTGGCTACCTCCATGTTGGCCTTGCACCCCACCCACCTCTATCAGGTGTGTATATAAGGTGTCTTGGATGTTCCAGACCCTGCCATGCTTACTGAACTGTTCACACAGAGGCATATTCACAGTGTAGGGTTCGTCCCAAGGAGGCCACCTTATCGCGGTGGGACGGTCCAAGCTATTTGACCGCCGGCTGAGACAAATTTGCGAGCTAAGTGCCTCACTATTTCATAGTTTCACATTTGCATCTATTACACCATAGCTGTATAGCTCTCCATGTTTTAACTGCATATTCATGTTTCACCTATATCCTTGTGCTGGCAGTGTGCTGCTGCATTCTTCTGTTGCTATATATATATATATATATATATATATATATATATATATATTGTGGCTGTGCCTGGTATTGCAAGTGAGCTTAATTTACCTTAAAGGGGTTATCCAGGAAAAACTTTTTTTTTATATATCAACTGGCTCCAGAAAGTTAAACAGATTTGTAAATTACTTCTATTAAAAAAATCATAATCCTTTCAGTATCAGCTTCTGAAGTTTAGGTTGTTCTTTTCTGTCTAAGTAATCTCTGATGACACATGTCTCGGGAACCGCCCAGTTTAGAAGAGGTTTGCTATGGGAATTTGCCTCTAAACTGGGCGGTTCCCGAGACACGTGTCATCAGAGATTACTTAGACAGAAAATAACAACCTTAACTTCAGAAGCTCATAAGTACTGAAAGGATTAAGATTTTTTAATAGAAGTAATTTACAAATCTGTTTAACTTTCTGGAGCCAGTTGATATATATAAAAAAGTTTTTTCCTGGAATACCCCTTTAATGAGACTGAACTGCAACCCCAGACACAACTGATTATAATAACATACTGTTACGCCGAGCGCTCCGGGTCCCCGCTCCTCCCCGGAGCGCTCGCTACACTTCCCTCACTGCAGCGCCCCGGTCGGTTCCACGGACCCGGGGCGCTGCGTTACCACCTCCGGCCGGGATGCGATTCGCGATGCGGGTAGCGCCCGCTCGCGATGCGCACCCCGGCTCCCGTACCTTACTCGCTCCCCGTCAGTTCTGTCCCGGCGCGCGCGGCCCCGCTCCCTAGGGCGCGCGCGCGCCGGGTCTTTGCGATTTAAAGGGCCACTGCACCGCTGATTGGTGCAGTGGTTCCAATTAGTGTTTACACCTGTGCACTTCCCTATATCACCTCACTTCCCCTTCACTCCCTCGCCGGATCTTGTTGCCCTAGTGCCAGTGAAAGCGTTCCTTGTGTGTTCCTTGCCTGTGATTCCAGACCTTCTGCCGTTGCCCCTGACTACGATCCTTGCTGCCTGCCCCGACCTTCTGCTACGTCCGACCTTGCTTCTGTCTACTCCCTTGTACCGCGCCTATCTTCAGCAGCCAGAGAGGTTGAGCCGTTGCTAGGGGATACGACCTGGTCACTACCGCCGCAGCAAGACCATCCCGCTTTGCGGCGGGCTCTGGTGAAAACCAGTAGTGACTTAGAACCGATCCTCTAGCACGGTCCACGCCAATCCCTCTCTGGCACAGAGGATCCACTACCTGCCAGCCGGCATCGTGACAGTAGATCCGGCCATGGATCCCGCTGAAGTTCCTCTGCCAGTTGTCGCTGACCTCACCACGGTGGTCGCCCAGCAGTCACAACAGATTGCGCAACAAGGCCAACAGCTGTCTCAACTGACTGTTATGCTACAACAGTTACTACCACAGCTCCAGCAATCATCTCCTCCGCCAGCTCCTGTACCTCCTCCGCAGCGAGTGGCCGCTTCTGGAATACGACTATCCTTGCCGGATAAATTTGATGGGGACTCTAAGTTTTGCCGTGGCTTTCTTTCCCAATGTTCATTACACTTGGAGATGATGTCGGACCAGTTCCCCACTGAAAGGTCTAAGGTGGCTTTCGTAGTCAGCCTGCTGTCTGGAAAAGCCCTGGCTTGGGCCACACCGCTCTGGGACCGCAATGACCCCGTCACTGCCTCTGTACACTCCTTCTTCTCGGAAATTCGAAGTGTCTTTGAGGAACCTGCCCGAGCCTCTTCTGCTGAGACTGCCCTGTTGAACCTGGTCCAGGGTAATTCTTCCGTTGGCGAGTATGCCGTACAGTTCCGTACCCTTGCTTCAGAATTATCCTGGAATAATGAGGCACTCTGCGCGACCTTTAAAAAAGGCCTATCCAGCAACATTAAAGATGTTCTGGCCGCACGAGAAATCCCTGCTAACCTACATGAACTCATCCATCTTGCCACTCGCATTGACATGCGTTTTTCCGAACGGCGTCAGGAGCTCCGCCAGGATATGGACTCTGTTCGCACGAGGCGTTTCTTCTCCCCGACTCCTCTCTCCTCTGGTCCCCTGCAATCTGTTCCTGTGCCTCCCGCCGTGGAGGCTATGCAGGTCGACCGGTCTCGCCTGACACCCCAAGAGAGGACACGACGCCGCATGGAGAATCTCTGCCTGTACTGTGCTAGTACCGAACACTTCCTGAAGGATTGTCCTATCCGTCCTCCCCGCCTGGAAAGACGTCCGCTGACTCCGCACAAAGGTGAGACAGTCCTTGATGTCTACTCTGCTTCTCCACGTCTTACTGTGCCTGTGCGGATGTCTGCCTCTGCCTTCTCCTTCTCTGCTGTGGCCTTCTTGGACTCTGGATCTGCAGGAAATTTCATCTTAGCCTCTCTCGTCAGCAAGTTCAACATCCCGGTGACCAGTCTCGCCAGACCCCTCTACATCAATTGTGTAAACAATGAAAGATTGGACTGTACTATACGTTTCCGCACGGAGCCCCTTCTAATGTGCATCGGATCTCATCACGAGAGGATTGAACTGTTGGTCCTCCCCAATTGCACTTCTGAAATCCTTCTTGGACTTCCCTGGCTTCAACTCCATTCCCCAATCCTGGATTGGTCCACTGGGGAGATCAAGAGTTGGGGGCCCTCTTGTTCCAAGGACTGCTTAAAACCGGTTCCCAGTAAACCTTGCCGTGTCCCTGTGCTTCCTCATGTAACCGGTCTCCCTAAGGCCTATATGGACTTTGCGGACGTTTTTTGCAAAAAACAAGCTGAGACTCTACCTCCTCACAGGCCTTATGATTGTCCCATTGACCTCCTCCCGGGCACTACTCCACCCCGGGGCAGAATCTATCCTCTGTCCGTCCCAGAGACTCTTGCCATGTCTGAATACGTCCAAGAAAATTTAAAAAAGGGCTTTATCCGTAAATCCTCCTCTCCTGCCGGAGCCGGATTTTTCTTTGTGTCCAAAAAAGATGGCTCTCTACGTCCTTGCATTGACTACCGCGGTCTTAATAAAATCACGGTTAAGAACCGCTACCCCCTACCCCTCATCTCTGAACTCTTTGATCGTCTCCAAGGTGCCCATATTTTTACCAAACTGGACTTAAGAGGTGCTTATAATCTCATCCGCATCAGAGAGGGGGATGAATGGAAAACGGCATTTAACACCAGAGATGGACACTTTGAGTATCTGGTCATGCCCTTTGGTCTATGCAACGCCCCTGCCGTCTTCCAAGACTTTGTTAATGAAATTTTTCGTGATCTACTATACTCCTGTGTTGTTGTATATCTGGACGATATCCTGATTTTTTCTGCCAATCTAGAAGAACACCGCCAGCATGTCCGTATGGTTCTTCAGAGACTTCGTGATAATCAACTCTATGCCAAAATAGAGAAATGTCTGTTTGAATGCCAATCTCTTCCTTTTCTAGGATACTTGGTCTCTGGCCAGGGACTACAAATGGACCCAGATAAACTCTCTGCCGTCTTAGATTGGCCACGCCCCTCCGGACTCCGTGCCATCCAACGTTTTTTGGGGTTCGCCAATTATTACAGGCAATTTATTCCACATTTTTCTACCATTGTGGCTCCTATTGTGGCTTTAACAAAAAAAAATGCCGATCCCAAGTCCTGGCCTCCTCAAGCGGAAGACGCCTTTAAACGACTCAAGTCTGCCTTTTCTTCGGCTCCCGTGCTCTCCAGACCTGACCCATCTAAACCCTTCCTATTGGAGGTTGATGCCTCCTCAGTGGGAGCTGGAGCTGTCCTTCTACAAAAAAACTCTTCCGGGCATGCTGTTACTTGTGGTTTTTTTTCCAGGACCTTCTCTCCGGCGGAGAGGAACTACTCCATCGGGGATCGAGAGCTTCTAGCCATTAAATTAGCACTTGAGGAATGGAGGCATCTGCTGGAGGGATCAAGATTTCCAGTTATTATTTACACCGATCACAAGAACCTCTCCTACCTCCAGTCTGCCCAACGGCTGAATCCTCGTCAGGCCAGGTGGTCTCTGTTCTTTGCCCGATTTAATTTTGAAATTCACTTTCGGCCTGCTGATAAAAACATTAGGGCCGATGCTCTCTCTCGTTCCTCAGATGCCTCTGAAATTGAACTCTCTCCTCAACACATCATTCCTCCTGACTGCCTGATTTCCACTTCTCCAGCCTCCATCAGGCAAACTCCTCCAAGAAAGACCTTTGTTTCTCCACGCCAACGCCTTGGGATCCTCAAATGGGGTCACTCCTCCCATCTCGCAGGTCATGCGGGCATCAAGAAATCTGTGCAACTCATCTCTCGCTTCTATTGGTGGCCGACTCTAGAGACTGATGTGGTGGACTTTGTGCGAGCCTGCACTATCTGTGCCCGGGATAAGACTCCTCGCCAGAAGCCCGCTGGTTTTCTTCATCCTCTACCTGTCCCCGAACAACCTTGGTCTCTGATTGGTATGGATTTTATTACTGACTTACCCCCATCCCATGGCAACACTGTTATTTGGGTGGTCGTTGATCGATTCTCCAAAATGGCACATTTCATCCCTCTTCCTGGCCTTCCTTCAGCGCCTCAGTTGGCTAAACAATTTTTTGTACACATTTTTCGTCTTCACGGGTTGCCTACACAGATCGTCTCGGATAGAGGCGTCCAATTTGTGTCTAAATTCTGGAGGGCTCTCTGTAAACAACTCAAGATTAAATTAAATTTTTCTTCTGCATACCATCCTCAATCCAATGGACAAGTAGAGAGAATTAACCAGATCTTGGGTGACTATTTACGACATTTTGTTTCCTCCCGCCAGGATGACTGGGCAGATCTTCTACCTTGGGCCGAATTCTCGTATAATTTCAGAATCTCTGAATCTTCCTCCAAATCTCCGTTTTTCGTGGTGTACGGCCGTCACCCTCTTCCCCCCCTCCCTACCCCCTTGCCCTCTGGTCTGCCCGCTGTGGATGAAATTTCTCGTGATCTTTCCACCATATGGAAAGAGACCCAAAATTCTCTCTTACAGGCTTCTTCTCGCATGAAGAGATTCGCAGATAAGAAAAGAAGAGCTCCTCCCATTTTTTCCCCTGGAGACAAGGTATGGCTCTCCGCTAAATATGTCCGTTTCCGTGTCCCGAGCTATAAGTTGGGACCACGCTATCTTGGTCCTTTTAAAGTTTTGTGTCAAATTAATCCTGTCTCTTACAAACTTCTTCTTCCTCCTTCTCTTCGTATCCCTAATGCCTTTCACGTCTCTCTTCTTAAACCTCTCATCCTCAACCGTTTTTCTCCTAAATCTGTTCCTCCCACTCCTGTTTCCGGCTCCTCGGACATCTTCTCTGTCAAAGAGATTTTGGCCTCTAAAAAGGTCAGGGGAAGAACTTTTTTTTTAGTGGATTGGGAGGGTTGTGGTCCAGAAGAGAGGTCCTGGGAACCTGAGGACAATATCCTGGACAAAAGTCTGATCCTCAGGTTCTCAGGCCCCAAGAAGAGGGGGAGACCCAAGGGGGGGGGTACTGTTACGCCGAGCGCTCCGGGTCCCCGCTCCTCCCCGGAGCGCTCGCTACACTTCCCTCACTGCAGCGCCCCGGTCGGTTCCACGGACCCGGGGCGCTGCGTTACCACCTCCGGCCGGGATGCGATTCGCGATGCGGGTAGCGCCCGCTCGCGATGCGCACCCCGGCTCCCGTACCTTACTCGCTCCCCGTCAGTTCTGTCCCGGCGCGCGCGGCCCCGCTCCCTAGGGCGCGCGCGCGCCGGGTCTTTGCGATTTAAAGGGCCACTGCACCGCTGATTGGTGCAGTGGTTCCAATTAGTGTTTACACCTGTGCACTTCCCTATATCACCTCACTTCCCCTTCACTCCCTCGCCGGATCTTGTTGCCCTAGTGCCAGTGAAAGCGTTCCTTGTGTGTTCCTTGCCTGTGATTCCAGACCTTCTGCCGTTGCCCCTGACTACGATCCTTGCTGCCTGCCCCGACCTTCTGCTACGTCCGACCTTGCTTCTGTCTACTCCCTTGTACCGCGCCTATCTTCAGCAGCCAGAGAGGTTGAGCCGTTGCTAGGGGATACGACCTGGTCACTACCGCCGCAGCAAGACCATCCCGCTTTGCGGCGGGCTCTGGTGAAAACCAGTAGTGACTTAGAACCGATCCTCTAGCACGGTCCACGCCAATCCCTCTCTGGCACAGAGGATCCACTACCTGCCAGCCGGCATCGTGACACATACTGCTGTACCTGTGTAAAGAAGTGGGTCAAAGGGGTAAGATTTTTCTTTGAGGAGAACACCATATAGATGTGTAAAGATTTATAGGCCATTAGCACTCCTCTGGGAATTCTGGGAAGAAATTATATGCTCTATCACATCATTTACATAGCCATTGATGGAGCATTTAGGCCCCCTAAGAGCCAGAGGTGCTATAAATTCATCTACAATGATGTCCTTTTATCCATTATTATTATTTTATGTCACTATTATCTTTCTATTCAATTATTTATTCATTTTATTTTAATTTTATTTTTATATATTTATGTTTCATTTTGTCTCATTCTATTATTATTTATATTAATCTTTATTTTCCATCACAAATTTTTATTTTTATTTTTAATTATTTATTTATTATTTAATTTTTATTTTTATTTTTATTTTATTTATATCTTTATCTTATTTTTATATTCTTTATATTCTGATTCTTATTTTTATTTTAATTTTATTTTCATTTTTCTCATTTTTTTTTTTTTTTTTTTTTAATCTTATTCCTATTCTCATTTCACTTTGATTACTATAACTAATTTTATTTTATTTTATATCTATGGTTATTTACATTTATTTTATTACTTTTATTTTTCATTTTTATTCTTGTTTCATTCTTGTTTTATTTTATTGTATTCCCTTATTTATTTATTCACAATACACCGTCTGTTATTTAATACTATCTCTTATCTCTCTTTATTATACAAAAAAACTCATCTGTTTGGGAAAACGCATCGTTACAATTTTCCAACAGAATTCACACACCACTCTATACTTAGTACTGCTCTCTAGGTGAACCGATCCATTGAATCCATTTATGCTTTTTATTATTATCTATCAATGTGTTAAGGGGTGGGATTTGTGCCCATATAAAACAACTGATGATCTACGGCAACTATCATGACTACTCTGGAAAGGGTTATATTATACAACCCTGAAACGCGTCTAGTCGTTATCTACTGGCATAAGTAGTACTTGAACTGTGCCCAAATTTTATGGCCAGTTACCCTTCATGAACTGTACCATCATTAGCGCTCTCACTCTGCTACCTACCCGGTTCAGCAGTTCAGATCCATCCCGGTGCAACTATCCTGGTGTAGCCATCCCGGCTCTGACGTCAGACGCCGGCACCACGAGGTGAACTTCCAGCCCTCCAGTACATGGTCCTGTCTACCAACTAACAAAGCGGTGAGGAATACCAACTCCAGCGCACGCCAGCGCCAGCAGTCCCCGGACATCACTACGATCTTCGGCGCCTGCCAGCGCCTTAGCCGTCAGCGACTGCCACTACGCTCAGACCCTACTGGACCAGGCTTACAATTGGAAGCACCGCACAGTGAACTGTGCACACCACGGACACTCAGCCATTGCGGGAGCAATATCCATCGCCTGAGTTACAATTTACAGACCGGTAACAATTTCTATTAACACAGACTGTTTGCTACTGTATCTAAAAGGGACATATCTACCCTAAATATCTAGAAGAGCAACTCTCTAATATATTTGCATGGTACAGATCTTACTCTACTATTTCAGTCTATTACTCTATGCCAAGTTTATAATTTTAATACTATTGCCTAATACATTGTTAGGTTGCCTTTTAATATGTATGTTCTTCTCACAAGGGCCCTATGAGAAGTGTCGAAATCTTATCTATATTTTATAAATAAATGATAATTATTATTGAAGCACGATCCACGTATATCCATTTATACTCACCTAGAAGGTCCGGGCTACACTGTATTTTTTAATTTACAAATCTGTTTAACTTTCTGGAGCCAGTTGATATATATAAAAAAGTTTTTTCCTGGAATACCCCTTTAATGAGACTGAACTGCAACCCCAGACACAACTGATTATAATAACATACTGCTGTACCTGTGTAAAGAAGTGGGTCAAAGGGGTAAGATTTTTCTTTGAGGAGAACACCATATAGATGTGTAAAGATTTATAGGCCATTAGCACTCCTCTGGGAATTCTGGGAAGAAATTATATGCTCTATCACATCATTTACATAGCCATTGATGGAGCATTTAGGCCCCCTAAGAGCCAGAGGTGCTGTTAGTTTTTGGTGTAAAATAACAAACAAGAGATGCTTACCTACCCCACTCCTGTGCAGCTTCCGTTCACCAGACTTCTGGTCACCCACTGTTCACTGGTTCTGCCTTCTTCCAAGTCAGAGTGTTGGAGCATGAACTCATGCAGGACACCTCTGGGGACAGTTATTGGGAGTTAAAAAACTGTGAGAAAATGTTCAGTTGTAGTAGGTTATATGAATGAATGGAGTGTAGTGCAGATTACAAGGATATGTGATTGGTGGAGAATGTTCATGATGGCAGAAGTGCTAACCCACCACATTCCAAGGGAAGTGATTGCCAGTCGCCATATGCTGGGAAAATAATTCCTCAAATGCCAGTTGTTAGGAAACTTTACTTGGAACAATTGCAGGATGGTAGACGTACAGTTCAAAGATTTAAAGACAAATGTACAACTGTAGTGGGGATGAGACAAGAAACCCCAGTTGCTTTTATGTGCTTGCTGAGACTTTGAATAGTTTTGACCAGCTCTGACTTGACTAAGACTTGACTAAGATTTAACTTTATTGGTGCTAATACTAGCTTTAGCTTCTTCACAACTGGAAATCCTATTTTGGAGCTTACCGCCAGGGTGGACTATAACAGGCAGATTTGGCCAGAGGATCTTCACACCTCTATCCTTTGATGCTATGGGGCCCATCAGAAACTTCTGTCATCCCTAAAGCTTGACTTAGACTGGACTGACGACCTGGTTGGTGGAATCCATGTGAGGAGTGTGTAGTGGCTCTGGAATCGATGTTTAGCAACTGGGCTTTAGGCCTGTTCCCATGAGGTATGGGAAAGGTAATACAGGAGAGGTCTTCTCTCTACCTTGACTAACTGACTACCTGACTTAAACCCCTTCTTGTCTGGTCAGACCAGGGTGAAGGAAGGGCTGGTGAGCCATGATTTGCTGGAATGCTCATGTGGTTTCTTTACTCATCCTTACAAATAAATATAGTTAACTCTTCATGTTATTATAGGTACAATAATGTCAAACACAATGAAAGCTTTTTTCCCTGATAAAATCACAATACATGGCCTTGGGGTTGCAGATGGAGGCTCCTGAAATAACATCCACCTGACAGAGCAAGAGAGTTCTGCTCCAGGACAACACACAGTTATCTCAGTAGAGGAGGATATTCACTTACCATAGTTGCCAGGAGCAGTTAAGTTAGCAGCGGCTATTAAGATAGAACAGGAGGCCCAGTTCTCCCCCAATGACCAGAGTAATTCAGGTTTTTTCCTAGCAGTGTTATGGTTAGGGAGACAACCTATTACCGTTAAGCACCCTGTGTGCGAGATATGGGCTGGTCTTCAGTCCCTATGCCGGCCCAGGTTGTAGAGGAGCATGGTTGCCTACCACAAATGAAAGGCAAGATCCTGTTTCCGCTGTTGACAGAACAACCCTGGATGTGTAGGCATGCCTGTAGCTCTTGGGCCATCGGATGCCCATTTGAAGCAGGTTGTCAATGAGAAGTTCTGAAATTATGCATATGTTGAGACTTGAGATCTTTCCGTTCTTGCCAGTGGGAAAGTTTTAGTTGAATAAGATTACATTAGAGTGAAATCTGCATGATCCTTACATGTTTGTGAATTTAATGCAGGCTTTTACAATTATATAGGGAAAATAGCTTGCCATTTTACTGTAATATGGATGCACCATATCGGGATCAGGTGGCCACATTATAATAAGCAATTGTGGCACTTTATGGTGGAATCACACAGATATCAGGTGTTGATGCATATGATGGCTGGTCTGTGGATTGTTGCAGCCTGGGGATTATATGCATGAGGTTTGTCAACTTGGGAACAAAATAACTGCTGCTGGCTGTACAACAAGGGGTACTGTAAATTCCACTATGGAAGCACTCACAGCTTGTCCCACTGTGAATGTGGTGGAATTGCTTCCATAACTAGACAAGCATCCTCGAAAGATTGTACAATAAAATTTAGTGTTGGCTTTGGCCAGACCAGTGGGTTTGGAATTCATTGTGAGTGTTTTTTATTGACCTGCCACTGATTTCTCTAATAATGTAGTGCTTAACTCCTTAAGGATGCAGGACGTAAATGTACGTCCTGGTGCGGTGGTACTTAACGCACCAGGACATACATTTACGTCCTGTACATAACCGCGGGCATCGGAGCGATGCCCGTGTCATGCGCGGCTGATCCCTGCTGCTGATCGCAGCCAGGGACCCACCGGCAATGGCAGACGCCCGCAATCTTGCGGGAGTCCGCCATTAACCCCTCAGATGCCGGGATCAATGCAGATCCCGGCATCTGCGGCAGCACGCGATTTCAATGAATGATCTGATCGCCCGCAGCGCTGCTGCGGGGATCCGATCATTCAGAATGCCGCACGGAGGTCCCCTCACCTGCCTATTTCCGGCTCCCAGTGTCGTCTGCTCTGGTCTGAGATCGAGCAGACCAGAGCAGAAGATGACCGATAACACTGATCTGTTCTATGTCCTATACATAGAACAGATCAGTATTAGCAATCATGGTATTGCTATGAATAGTCCCCTATGAGGACTATTCAAGTGTAAAAAAATTAAAAAAAAAAAGTAAAATTAAAAGTAAAAAAAAGTGAAAAATCCCCTCCCCCAATGAAAAAGTAAAACGTCAGTTTTTTCCTATTTTACCCCCAAAAAGCGTAAAAAATAAATTTAATAGACATATTTGGTATCACCGCGTGCATAAATGTCCGAACTATTAAAATAAAATGTTAATGATCCCGTACGGTGAACGGCGGGAACGTAAAAAAAAAAAAAAAGTCCAAAATTGCTCCTTTTTTTTAATACATTTTATTAGAAAAAAATTATAACAAATTTATTAAAAGTTTGTATATGCAAATGTGGTATCAAAAAAAAG
This sequence comes from Hyla sarda, assembly GCF_029499605.1. NCBI lineage: Eukaryota > Metazoa > Chordata > Amphibia > Anura > Hylidae > Hyla > Hyla sarda. The sequence continues at coordinate 370,703,530 of NC_079189.1, read as the reverse complement.
TACAGATCATGGCGCAAAAAATGAGCCCTCATACCGCCGCTTATACAGAAAAATGAAAAAGTTATAGGTCATCAAAATAAAGGGATTATAAACGTACTAATTTGGTTAAAAAGTTTGTGATTTTTTTTAAGTAGAACAATAATATAAAAGTACGTAATAATGGGTATCATTTTAATCGTATTGACCCTCAGAATGAAGAACACATGTCATTTTTACCGTAAATTGTACGGCGTGAAAACGAAACCTTCCAAAATTAGCTAAATTGCGTTTTTCTTTTTAATTTCCCCACAAAAATAGTGTTTTTCGGTTGCGCCATACAATTTATAATATAATGAGTGATGTCATTACAAAGGAAAACTGGTCATGCAAAAAACAAGCCCTCATACTAGTCTGGCGATGAAAATATAAAAGAGTTATGATTTTTAGAAGGCGAGGAGGAAAAAACTAAAACGTAAAAATTAAATTGTCTGAGTCCTTAAGGCCAAAATGGGCTGAGTCCTTAAGGGGTTAAAGAGAATCTGACACCCTGTTCACCCGCACTAAACCCAATATACGTGATTGAAGTGTGGGTAAATATACTTAAATCTGTTGCATATATGCAGAGTTCTGGCACTGTAAACCTCCTGCTGTATTGCTATCCAGTGCACATTTTAGGCACTGTATTCTCCGTCTTCTCCATCTGCCCTGCCCCTTCATTAATTTGCTAATAAATGCGGTGGGAGAGCGCGCTGCTCCCCACAGGGAGCATAAAAATGAAAGGGGCTGGGAAGAGAGAAAATATGTAGGAGGCAGGGGAGCTGGATGAGGGGAGGGCAGGGGAGCTCCATTGCGCACTGGATAGCAATATAGCAGGAAGTTTACAGTGCCAGAACTGTGCATATACTCAACGGATTTAAGTAAGGGACCCTTCTTTGTAAAGTTGTTGACCTGCACTATAACCCAGTATATTGAGTTTAGTGTGGGTGAACAGGCTGTCAGATTCTTTTTAGGAGGGAACTGAATATGTTATGTTTCATTCATTCAGAAGAAGGTTTGGCAGGGTGTCCTGCTAAAATAGACATGAGGTTGCATTACTTTTGTAACCAGTCCAGCTAGATACCGTAGTTTTCATTTGCAGTGGATCAATATGCAGACTATTATCTCCATACAGGCTATTACATTTTGTGTGCATATTTTGAGAGTTAAACTTTTAAAGCATGGTCATAAACTATGAGATGTAGTGTAGGCTTACTTAGGACTTGTTAGCTAATCTGAAAGTTGAGGTTAAGTCCTCAAAAAAGTGCAGTTGCATTAGTTGCCATTAATTTCTTCTTCTAAATTTCAAGCCATATGGTATAGCAATTTCGAGGGTCCCTTAGGTGTCTGTGCTAATGTGCACCACTTCAGCAGGAGCTACTTATCTGAACATGTACACTCTACATGGATTACTTTTATCCATGTACAGTACTATCTCTCAATACAGGTACTGTTGTTGGAGCTGTTTACGTTATGTGTCTCCACTAGTGAAATTCAGTAAAGTTCTGCTGCAACATTCTTGAGTTCTGATGTCTTCATTTTCACTGCACTACTACTACCAAGGGCCTCCTGAGTGAGTGGGACTACAAGTATCAGTGGACCCTGTCCCTTACCATGTCTACCAATGGCAACTCTTGCTTTCATTTTCTGGGGGGCACACTGGGGGCCAAGACAAAAATTGGAAGGGCAATTATAAAATGTTCTATAAACATATATACATAATGCTGCAGCCTCTTCCTTGTTTACATCAATATCCACTTGAACAAGGAAGAGACTGCAGAACATGCCAATGGGCTGTGGCGTCTTTAAACAGCCAAAAGGTAGGGGGGCTCCCATCAATCTTATATGATTGATCACAGGATAGGCCATCAGTTGTAAAAGCTTTAGAGAAATAATGTGCATAGACAGGATATATGATGGGATAGAGTGTCACAAAAAAAAATGCAAAAAACAACCAACTTCTAGGCAAACTGAAAAGGGGGAACACTAAAAAAAAAAGCACTACAAATTTAAAGGCAAACTTGTACATGCCTTAAGCAGTGGGGAAAACCACAGGTGGTTACAAAAAACCTACAAACTTGTAGACTGCTTGCTTGGTGCAGGGAGGAAACTCCAGAGATTAAGGGAAAATGTTTCCCTATGTGACTTTTGGCCAGACTAACTCCTGGTGTCCAATAAAAGAGCATATCCTCTCACACAAATATAAAGATCGATATAGTTACTGAACTAAATGCCCTATAAGATACACAGAAAGATAGACCAAATGATAATACTACATAATGCCTAAATAATACCACCGTATTATGATCGCTTTCACTATATACCATATAGAAGATTACAGTGCAGTTATATTCAATGACTCACAGGTGACATCTTTTCTGATCACTTTAAAGTGCTGCCTTGAAATATCTTCTGGATTTTTCCCCTAACTGGAGTCACTCACTCTCCTTTTTCATGTCAATCCATCTGGGTCCATCATTACGACTTCCTCCAGCCATCACTGGTGTTTAGAGCTGAAAAAAGTTTTGAATATTGCCCTGAAGATGTAGAGGGGTAAACATCAGGGAAGTATACCTGCTGCTCATCTATGGGGTGAAAAAAATAAGTCCTTGGAGGCAGATTTGTTGATGTAAGTGCACTACGCAAGGAGCATTTATCGTCTTCCCATTTAATATGCAGTACATGCTGACTCCTGTTTGAGCTAATAATCCCAGATGCATAAGCTATAAATACCTATGATGATGTCTGTGTATTAGTTGATGCTGCTAATGTACATATATATGTAGATACTGCCTCAAGGATCCTTTACAACATTCTTGGTTGTGTTGTTACATGGAAATTGTATTCAGTAGTTTCAATTTTTATATGTATATATATATATATATATATATATATATATATATATATATATATATTAAAGAAGAAGAAACTGTAGCACTCGCAGAGTAGTGGAAAACGGTGTAGAAGTTTATTCCAACTTAGGCATCAAGGCAACGTTTCGGCTGCATGCAAGCTTGAAAATGGCTGCTTGCATGCAGCCGAAACGCTGCCTTGATGCCTAAGTTGGAATAAACTTCTACACCGTTTTCCACTACTCTGCGAGCGCTACAGTTTCTTCTTTATTATTGACGCTACGAGCTCCGTGACCTGGACCTCATCTGTTTGCACCCACCCCATCATTACTAGGAGTGCTGCCTCTTATTTTGTCATATATATATATATATATATATATATATATATATATATATATATATAGATAGATATATACATATACAAATGTTTACTATAAAATACAGTTAATAATGGTTACTGCTCTTATAGAAGCTTATACATTATTAACTATACATACATATACAAGCTTACACATAGGATTCCTATTGTAGATATATTTGGAAGAGCACAATAAAATGCACAGTGAACATACTGCTAATGTTCTTTTGTAATTGCTTCTGATGACAATATTTTATTATGAATCATTCAGGCGTGAATAAATATGTAAATATTTCCCTTTTCCCATGCACATAATTTGTTGCAGTTTACTATTAATGTGCTACTAAATCCTTAATGAGTAAAGAAACCCTGTCATTTTATAGTACTTAACACTTGCTTTAATAGTCGTTATATATTGGCTCAAGTGTCAATACTTTAGATAGACTGCACCAATAATACCAATTGCCTGTGACTTATGAGTGTACTTGGCAGCAATGATGCCAGCAACTGATGCAGAATAAAATTAATAGAAGGTTCTAAGAAATGTCTTTACTGGGCCTCTGGGACCTTATTATTGTGTCATAAATCTAGCTTTATTTTCCGCTATTATTTAATTAGACTCAGTATTCACATATAAATACAACTTCCTGGCTGTTATTTAAATGATAAATCTACATTTATTACAGTTTATCATTGAGATATTTTATTTCCTTAATATACTGGGTTTCTAGCACAACTCCTGAATATTTAACTCTGCCTTTTTATTCCATTATTGTGCTTACTGCACCCACAATGAAATTATATTATTTACTAGCATAAGAAGAAGAAAATGTTTTCTGTTATTTTAGGCAATGGGCAAACTACATGGCATCATTTATATTTTTTTATCTATTATTTATATCCGAATCATATAGGGCAAGTCAGTTTGCTGATCAAATATGTTAATGAGATTGTCTATGATTAGACAAACATACTGTAGCTACTTTCATTTTAAAAAAAACTGTCCACACCTTAGGTGAGAGATATTGTTGCTCAGCCCCATTTACTCCAATGAAAACATCCATTAGCCTGCATTCTGGTAAAATGGCAGCTTGGGAAAAAAAGACAGAGGGGATATGATAGAGACTTTTATATACTAAACCCCTTAAGGACCAAACGTTTTTCTGTTTTTTCACTTTCGTTTTTTCCTCCTTACCTTTTAAAAAGCATAACCCTTTCCATTTTGCACCTAAAAATCCATATGATGGCTTATTTTTTACCAATTTTACTTTGTAATGAGCTTTTGTGCGACAAAATTGAAGAAAAAGCACCATTTTGTTCATTTTGGGGGCTTCTGTTTCTACATTGTAAATTTTTCGGTAAAAATGACACTTTTTCTTTATTCTGTAGGTCCATCCAGTTAAAATGATACCCTACTTATATAGGATTAATTTTATCGCACTTTTGGAAAAAATCATAACTACATGCACGAAAATTTATACATTTTAAATGTTCCTATTTTGACCCCTATAACTTTTTTTTTTCCACGTATGGGGTGGTATGAGGGCTCATTTTTTGCGCCGTGATCTGAAGTTTTAATTGGTATCATTTTTGTTTTGATCTGACTTTTTGATCGCTTTTTATTCATTTTTTATGGTATCAAAAGTGACTAAAAGAACGCTATTTACGACTTTGTAATCTTTTGCGCGTACGCCATTGACCATGCTGTTTAATTTATGATATATTTTTATAGTTTGGACATTTACGCACGCGGCGATACCACATATGTTTATTTTTATTATGTTTATATATTTTTTATATGGAATTTGGGAAAAGGGGGTGATTTAAACTTTTACTAAGGAAGGGGTTGATATGTGTGTTTTTAAACTTTTTTTTATACTTTTAGTCCCCTTTAGGGGACTTTTAGGAGGAATCGTTTGATTCCTCATACAGATCAATGGGATTCCATAGAAGCCCTGCCAGGCTTTATCATTCAGAGCGCAGGAGCCGCCGCAGCAGGAGAGGTAAGCCCTCAGGCTACCTCCACAATGAATCGCCCCCTCGCGATCGCGCTGCAAGGGGGAAATCCACCCCACTGGACCACCAGGGACAGGATAAAAGCATCTTTAGACGCCGCTGTCAACTTTGACAGCGGCAATCTATAGGGTTAATAGCCGACCATGACGATCGTCACATGACGGCTATTAACGCTGGCCCCCAGCTACAGGAATCAGCTGGGGGCCGGCCAGTATGACGTGGGCTCGATTCAGGAGCCCGCGTCATACCCCTTTAACGGCCATTGGACGAGCATAGATGTCCATGGTTGTTAACGGGTTAAAGGGAATCAACACGGTAAAGAAGGAAAAAGGACATAGTACAAAAGGACTTAGAATTATATTAGAGTGGCAAAGGTTTAACCCCTTAAGGACCGGAGGTTTTTCCGTTTTTGCATTTTCGTTTTTTGCTCCTTGCCTTTAAAAAATCATAACTCTTTCAAATTTACACCTAAAAATCCATATGATGGCTTATTTTTTGCGCCACCAATTCTACTTTGTAATGACGTCAGTCATTTTGCCCAAAAATCTATGGTGAAGCGGGAAAAAAAATCATTGTGCGACAAAATTGAAAAAAAAAAGCTGTTTTGTAACTTTTGGGGGCTTCCGTTTCTACGTAGTACATTTTTCGGTAAAAATGACACCTGATATGTATTCTGTAGGTCCATACGATTAAAATGATACCCTACTTATATAGGTTTGATTTTGTCGGACTTCTGGAAAAAATCATAACTACATGCAGGAAAATTAATACGTTTAAAATTGTCATCTTCTGACCCCTATAACTTTTTTATTTTTCCGTGTATGGGGCGGTATGAGGGCTCATTTTTTGCGCCGTGATCTGAAGTTTTTAACGGTACCATTTTTGCATTGATAGGACTTATTGATCACTTTTTATTCATTTTTAAATGATATAAAAAGTGACCAAAAATGCACTATTTTGGACTTTGGAATTTTTTTGCGCGCACGCCATTGACCGAGCGGTTTAATTAATGATATATTTTTATAATTCGGACATTTCCGCACGTGGTGATACCACATATGTTTATTTTAATTTTTATTTACACTGTGTTTTTTTTTTTATTGGAAAAGGGGGGTGATTCAAACTTTTAATAGGGGAGGAGTTAAATGATCTTTATTCACTTTTTTTTTTCACTTTTTTTTTGCAGTGTTATAGGTCCCATAGGGACCTATAGCACTGCACACACTGATCTTCTATGTTGATCACTGGTTTCTCATAAGAAACCAGTGATCAACGATTCTGCCGGATGACTGCTCATGCCTGGATCTCAGGCACTGAGCAGTCATTCGGCGATCGGACAGCGAGGAGGCAGGAAGGGGCCCTCCCGCTGTCTTGTCAGCTGTTCGGGATGCCGCGATTAGCCGCGGCTATCCCGAACAGCCCGACTGAGCTAGCCGGGAACTTTCACTTTCACTTTTAGCCGCGCGGCTCAGCTTTGAGCGCGCGGCTAAAGGGTTAATAGCGCGCGGCGCCGCGATCGGCGCTGCGCGCTATTAGAGGCGGGTCCCGGCTTCACTATGACGCCGGGCCCGCCATGATATGACGCGGGGTTACTGTGTAACCCCGCGTTATATCAGAAGAGCAGGACCAAGGACGTACCGGTACGTCCTTGGTCCTTAAGGGGTTAAAAGTAATATGAGGAAGTATTACTTTACTGAGAGAGTAGTGGATGCATGAAATATAATTCCTGCAGAAGTGGTAGCTTCAAATACAGTAAAGTTTAAGCATGCACGGCATAGGTATAAGGCTATCCTTCATATAACATAGGACCAGGGCCTATTTATAGTATTCAGAATATTGGGCATCCAATATTAGGATCCAGCATATTGAAGCAGTCACAGACTTTATATATAAATTTGACAAATGGATGAAGAAAGGGGGGGGGGATACATCCAACTTATTAATATACAGTCTGTACGATTTATTCGCATTGTGAAGGCATGCCCCCTGGTAGGCCAAATCTTCTCCCCTTCAGCACTACCAGTCCCAAAAATGGTATTGACTCCATAAAACATCATTATATTACCTTTAAAAGCAGAAATAAAAGTTTGATGGCTTCTCTGCATTAGGCTTTGTTAGTGCCTGGTTACTGGAGACAGGAGAAAAGAATGAACCCTGCTCCCTCTAGACAGTTGTTGCTTTCACCAGACAACCCCTATAAATCCACAGTTTGGTGCAATGTAGTTTATGAATACTGAATTTATGAATAACTGCATGAATGAATGTTGAAAGACTTTCCACGCTTCTGGGAGTTGTAGGAAAATTGAATTCCTATTACATTGACTTCATGTGATGATATTATTGTGGATCAAAGTCCTGAGCCTAGCACAGAATTGTGTATGCTGGTAGAAGTGGTGAATAACTGTGCTAGATGTTGCTCCCAGAAAACGTGGTCAGATTTACTCAAAATCACAGAATATGCTTCTTATGCCTGTTCAAATATTAGTTACTAGCAGCATGCAGAAAATCCCTAATGTTATAAGGGGAAGGTTGTGCAGGTGAAAAGGGCTGAGAAAGTCACTCACACACCTTTTATCGTGGGGCACTCCTCTTGGCACTTTGATTTTGGGGGACACAATGGACATTTATTGTTGGTGGCGTACTTCGAGTCATTATCACTACAATTGTTTTGAAGACACTTTTGTAGGTACTATTACATTGAAGTGTGAGATTACAGCACAATAAATGTCAGGTGTATTATCTGCTTGCACAGTATTGTTAGGTGTACTGTTTAGTCACTGATGGGGCACCATTTGCTTGGCATCAGTATGGATAGGGAAATTGTATGTGGCACAAATTATTGTCATATACAGGTAGTGGAAGGAAGGTCTCCCGATGAAGTGGTGCAGTCAGCGGCGCTCTCCTCTCAGTAAGGTAGGGCTAGTAAATAATATCCGGCAAGGTCTGACCTTACCGGGTATTATTTACCAGCTCTACCTTACTGAGAGGAGAGCGCCGCTGACTGCACCACTTCATCGGGAGACCTTCCTTCCACTATCTGTATTCAACTCCCCGTCCTCCATCTGCTGGAACGGCATTAGTGCAAGCTGCACTCCTCTATATACCACTCATTGTGGGAACAACGAGTTGTTCATAGCGCAACACATAAAGGTGAGCACATCTAAACCCATTCCACATCTCTTCTCCCTTAATAAAGATAATTGCACTTAGATGCGCATCGGTCTGTCTGTTTTTTTGTCTTTCATAAAATTACTGTCATAGACACACTTTCTGTTTTAAAGAGTACCTGTCACCAAATAAAACTTTTAATATAGTGTTCCTTGTGTAATTAGCAGACACTTTCCCATTCACTTGCTTTTAAAATTATCAACATAAATATGTTTAAAATGTAATATAAAAAACAGCCACTAGGTGGCTCTGTTCTGTCCCCTGCCACAATTAATACAGTGAGTTCGGTCTCCTCCTGGCCTGGCAGGAGACCAAACTCAGTTGTTTCTCTGCACTGAGCTTGTTTGACAGCTGCACAGAAGGTGAAAGCTCTACAGATTCTTACAGAAAGCCACACAGACTGACAGATGAAGGAGAGCCTCACTGAAATCTGCACAGACTGAAACATGCATAGAGCTTGAGGTCTTCTATTCATCACAATGCTGAAGTTGTCCCCCAGCAGGCTTCAGTGATGTCATGCCTGCTGGGAAACACCCACTTTCTCCTGCTGGGAAATTGAACTATGTGAACAAGAAGAAATTGTTACGCCGAGCGCTCCGGGTCCCCGCTCCTCCCCGGAGCGCTCGCTACACTCTCCTCAC